>NC_067307.1:1843534-1846034 GCF_020740795.1 Apus apus | reverse complement strand
CTATCTCCCCTATCCCTTCTATCCCCCTAAACCTCTATCCCCCCCACCCTTCTATCCACCTAAACCTCTCTCAATCACTCTATCCCCCCTAAACCTCTATACCCCCTAGACCTCTGTCTCTCAATCACTCTATCCCCCCAAACCTCTATCTCTGTACTCATCTATTTCCCCTTAACTTCAATCTCCCCTACCCCTCTATCCTCCCTAAACCTCTATCCCCCCTACACCTCTATCTCCCCTATCCCTTCATCCCCCCGAAACCTCTATCCCCCCCACCCTTCTATCCACCTAAACCTCTCTCAATCACTCTATCCCCCCTAAACCTCTGTCTCTCAATCACTCTATCCCCCCAAACCTCTATCTCTGTACTCATCTATTTCCCCTTAACTTCAATCTCCCCTACCCCTCTATCCTCCCTAAACCTCTATCCCCCTACACCTCTATCTCTATCCCTCTATCTCCCCTAAACCTCTATCTCTCACTCTATCCCCCCTAAACCTCTATCTCTATCCCCCCACCCCTCTATCCTCCCTAAACCTCTATCCCCCCACCCTTCTATCCCCCTAAACCTCTATCCCCCACCCTTCTATCTCCCCTACCCCTCTATTCCCTCTCGCCTCTTTTTCCCTCACCTGTTTATTGCCCCCTCCCCTCTTTCCCCCAGCCTTCTTTTCCCCTTTATCCCCCCATGCCACTCTGCTCTATCTCACCTCTGTCCCCCCTCTACCTTCCTGCTCCCCTCATCTCTGTCCCCCATCTCCTACCCTTCTATTCCCCCCCCTGCCCCTCTCTCCCTCTTCCCCCCTAAAACTCTTTCCCCTTTCCTCCCTCCTCCCCCTGCCCTTCTCTCCCCCCTACCTCCCACCCCCCTTCTCTCTCTCTCCCCTGTTCCTCCCACCCCCTGCCCCCCGTGTTCAATGACCACACACACACACATGGTTTATTGCACTGCCAGGCTGGGCTCCAGCAACCCCTGCGTGTGCTGGGCTGGGGGGTGAGGCTGGAGGGGCTGGGGGCACAGACCCACAGGACCTCAGCCCGGGGGCACCGCTCCCCACTTCTCTCTGCAGCCTCAGGCACCAAGAGCAACGGGGGGGGAATTTCTCCCTCCCTGGCACCACCCCCAGCCCGGGGCTGCTGAGGAGCAGCAAGTGCAGCTCGACAGAGCCGGGGGGCCAGAGGGCACTGACTTGAGGGGGGGCTGGAAACACTTGAGCTGCTGGCACTGATTCACCTCCAGCTTTCCTAAGTGCTCAGGGAACAAAGCGAGGCCGAGAGCAACTTGCAGGGCAAAAGCCCCTTTGCTCCCGGCCGGGCAAAGAACTTGCCTCCCTGGAGCCTGAGCAGGAATTTCCTGGTGCCGAGGGAGCAGGGAGAGGTGGGGAGGGGTCCCCAGGGACTGACCCTCGGGCTGGGCAGGCAGGGAGGGATGTGCTGGTGACACTGGCCAGGCCACAGGAGCCCCGGAGGAGGCACCAAGGTCCAAGGGCAGGAGAAACGCCGGAGGGTCCCGGGTGCCCCTGGCAGAGCCCTGAGGAGCAGGCAGGGGCTGCTCCTTCCAGCAGAGACACGAGAAGCCTGAGGGGAGACAAACAACAGTTACACGTGGGGATCAAAGCAGCTCCTCCCGGCAGCAGCTGCAAGAACACGAAGCTGAGCCCAGGAAGAGACTGTCCCCCCAGCCAGGCCCAGCTCCTGCCCAGCTCCCAGCCCCAGAGCAGAGAGCGATCCCGACCCCCAGTGCTGGCAGGAGCAGAGCTGATTTCCCGGCCCCCCTTCCAGGCGCAGGGAACAAGCCCAGCTCGAGCCCAGCCCCGCAGCCCAGGACGCTCCCTGTCCCGCAGCCGCTGCCCCACGGCTGCAGCTCCAGCCCAGTATTCCCCGTTTGCCCAGCACCGTCCCGCTGCCACAGCCCCCGGCAGCCCGAGCCCCCCGGCACAGCCCCACACAGCCCCCCGAGAGCCCCCAGCCCCGGCACAGCCCCAGCGGGTCCCGAGGCGGGTCCGGACTCACCTTGTCCCTCCAGCAGGAGCCACGGGCGGGGCTGCAGGGGCTGCTCCGGGGCGGGGGAGAGGGGGGTGACCCCCAGGGTGGGAGATCCGGGGGGGGATCCTGGAGGAGAGGCAGGGTGGAGAAGAAAGAGCAAAATAAGGAAGGGGGGAAAGAAGGAGGAGAGGGCCTGGGTGGAGAGAAAGTAGGGTGGGTAGTCGAGGAACAGAAGGGAGAGTTGGGGGGAGAGGAGGTAAGGGGGGGCCAGGGAGTAGAAGGTGGGTAGGGAGGAGAGGGGAGACTAGGAGGAGAAGAGGAAGGGGGTAGGAAGAGGGAAGCGATGGGGGGGGCTATGGGGTGGGAGGGGGGAAATGGGGGGGGAGGAGGAGGGGGAGGGGGGGGGGGGGGGGGGGTAGGGGGGGGGGGGGGGAGGAGGGGGGGGAGAGGGGGGAGAGGGGAGGGGGGGGGGGGGGGGGGAGGGGGGGGGGGGGGGGGGGGGGGGGGGGGGGGA
>NC_067307.1:1777510-1843436 GCF_020740795.1 Apus apus | reverse complement strand
TCCTGATGGTCTCCACGGGGTCCCCTATGTCAGACAGGCTGGGGAGGGTCCCTGGCCTGAGGGTGTCTGCAAAGAGCAGAGTGTCACCAGTTGGGGGAGGGGGTGGGGGGCCCCACAAGGTGTCCTGTGGGACAGCAGGGTTTGGGGGGCTCACCTCTGCCAGGGGCCACACGGCTCCGGTCACTGGCCAAGCCCAGGCCACCCCGCTCCATCCCAGGGCTGCCAGGTGGGTGGTGGGAGCCAGGGGGGGGTCTGCAGCCCACGGGGTGACAGGGGGCTCCTGAGGGGTGACAATGGCTCAGAGCAGGGCTGAGTTCCACCTCCAACCCCCTAATTCCAGGCATCCCCCTGCCCACCCCGGATCTGTGGCCCTGGGGGTCCCATGGCACCAGGATGCTGGGGTCCCCTGGCTGCATCGTGTGTGTGTGTGTGTGTCCCCCAACCCTGGGGTCTCATCCCAGAGGCAGCCAGGTGGGACAGGGCCAAAGTTTGCTGGCTGTGCCAGTGGCAGGTCCCTGCCTCCCAGGAGCAGGAAGCAAGGGGCAGGGGAGGGCAGCCTGGCTAATGGATAACCCTGCTCCCGGGGGCATTTCAACAGCCCAAATTCCCCCCCCCCAAAGCCCAAAGCAGGGGGGACAGCCAGTCCTCTGACCCTCCCCCGGAGGGGTTAGGGTAGGTCCTACAAGAAGAAGAGAACATGTTTGTTTTCCTCCAGGATGCAGGGGGCTGTGGGGATGCCCACCCTATCCCGGGGTGGGGGGGGGGAAGTTGGGAGGTGTCCCCTCCCTGTGCCAGCGGGGACACGGTGGTGGGAAACAAATGCTGTCACCTCCCCTGGGGCTGAGCCAAACCCCAGGACACAGTGTCCCTGCAGGAGCTGGACACGACGGGGGGGGGGGGAAAGGATAAATCCCAGTTTGTCCCAGTCCCACCCAGTGGGCAGCCAGCCCAGTGCTGGGATTCTCCACCCAATGCGGGGGGGGTGACAAGGGAGTCTGGGGGGGGGGTTCCATGGGGATGTCTGAGGACCCCCCCACCCCATGGCAGGAGCTGGGATTCTGGAGGGAAAGTCCCGCCTGCCCCCCCCCCTCCTTGTTGTGTGGGGTCCCATCAAGCTGCTGCCCCCCGCTTTGGGGGGGGGGGGGGGTGGGCAGCAGGATTTGGGGCTGGGGGTGCAGGGAGCAGCCTGTTCTACTCACCGAGCGGGTGGGGAGGCCGGAGCAGGGGAAGGAGCAGCGGGAGCAGCCGCCGAGCTCTGCCGGGGAGGAGCAGGAGGGGGTGGGAGAGAAAAATTAATCATCCCAGAGGCCGAAACTCCGCGGGAAGGGAAGGGAAAAGGGAAGGGAAGGAGTCAGGGGCCGGGCCAAGAACTGCCGGACGGAGCGAGGCCAGGCTGGGTCCTAACGTCCCGGCGGCTGGGCACCCAGCTGTGTCTGCACCCAGATGTGCATGCACCCAGATGTGTCTGCACCCAGCTGTGTCTGCACCCAGCTGTGCATGCACCCAGCTGTCTGCACCCCCATGTGCCTGCACCCCCATGTGCCTGCACCCCGATGTGCACGCACCCAGATGTGCCTGCACCCAGATGGGCATGCACCCCGATGTGCCTGCACCCCCATGTGCCTGCACCCCAATGTGCCTGCACCCAGATGGGCATGCACCCAGCTGTGTCTGCACCCCCGTGTCTGCACCCCGTTGTGCCGTCACCCTGATGTGTTTGCACCCAGCTGTTGCAGCATCCAGTTGTGTCTTCACCCAGATGTGCCTGCACCCTGTTGTGCCTGCACCCCATTGTGCCTGCACCCAGCTGTGTGGGCACCCAGCTGTGTCTTCACCCAGCTGTGTCTGCACCCAGTTGTGTCTGCACCCCGATGTGCCCCCACCCGCCACACACCCACACTCAAGCCTTGCACACAGCTGGGTGCCCACACAGCTGGAGGGACCTGCCACCAGCCCTGAGTGTCCCTTCGGTGCCACCCAGCCCAGGGAGGGACGGGGGACAGGAGGAGAGTCCCAGGGTGGGGCAGGGGCTGGGGTATCAAGCAGGGGTCCTGGGGTACCTTGCAGGGGGACTAGGGTACCAGGCAGGGGCTGGAGTACCTTACTGGGGTATTGGGGCATCATGCAGGGGTACTGGGGTACCTTGAGGGGTACTGGGGTGCCATGCAGGGGTACTGGTGTACCTTGCAGGGGTACCTTGCAGGGGTATTGGGGTGCCATGCAGGGGTATTTGGGTGCCATGCAGGGGTACTGGGGTGCCTTGCAGGGGTATTGGGGTGCCTTGCAGGGGTATTGGGGTGCCATGCAGGGGTACCATGCAGGGGTATTGGGGTACCTTGCAGGGATGCCGACGTGTCTCCATGGCCCTCATATCCTTGTCCAGCTCCTTGCTGAGCTGCTCCAGCTCCTGTGCCAGCAGCACCTGCAGGACTGGGCTGTGGGGGGGCACGGCTGGCATTGCCAGCACCCCACATCCCAGCGGGAGCCCCCCAACTGCCACCCCCAGACCCCCTCCCCTCCTTGCCACCAGCACCTCACCTCGATGGGCTGGGCCCACCCAAGCGGCACCGCTGCGGGGGGCTGGAAAGGACAAGGGGCTGGTTAAGGGTGTGCCCACCCAGCACCCATCAACACCCCTCCCTGCTGGGGGGTCCCCAGAGGGGGTTCCCAGGGATCCCTACCTGCTGCTCCTGCTCCAGCACTGAGGATTTCCCAGGTTCATAGTCAAAAATGCTGCCAGGCTCTGCGGTGGCACCGGTGTCCCCCCAGCCGGTCCTGTGGGGAGCCAGGAGGACCTGAACCCCAGCAGCCCCCCACTCGGTGGGCACCCCAGGAGGTGACACGCCCCCCAAGCACCACTTCAATGCCACCCTGTGCCAAACTCACCAGTCCAGCCCGTTGGGAATGCCGGGAGACTTGGTTGGCGACGGTCCTTTCCTCCGCGGGTCGGGGGGGGGAGGGGGGCACTGTGGTGGGCGAGGGGCTGCACTCCCCCGTGGGGCAGTGGTGGGGGTCCCAGTCTGGCTCTGCGGGGGTGCAGGAGGTGAGGGGGGTGCCGTGCCAGGCCGTGCCAGGCTGCAAGGCTGGGACTCACCTGGCAGCCTGCGGTGGAGCTGCCGGAACATGCTGCGGTACCAGTCGCGGGGGCTGTCGACACTCTGGGAGGGGGGGGGTGGGAGAGGACGGGGCTGTGAGGGGGTGAAAGGGACACAGACACATCCCCCCCACCCCCAGCCCTGTGCTCCCCCCAACTCACCGAGCGTGAGGCGATGGGCATCCCAGTCTCATCCACGGGCCCGATGCCATCGTACTTCACCCACCTCCTCTCCCTCCTCTTGCTGTCCTTGGTCCAGGTGGCCGACCAGCCCGTGGGCAAG
This sequence comes from Apus apus, assembly GCF_020740795.1. Classification (NCBI taxonomy): domain Eukaryota; kingdom Metazoa; phylum Chordata; class Aves; order Apodiformes; family Apodidae; genus Apus; species Apus apus. The sequence goes on along the minus strand of NC_067307.1, from coordinate 1,840,059 downwards.
CGGGGGGCAGGGGGGCCATCCCCAGGGCCAGCCACGGGGCCAGTGGGTGAGGGGGTGCTGGGAGCCTTCACCTCCTTGGCTGGCCACGTCTGGTACCAGTCGCTCACTGGGGACAAGGTGGGTGAAGGTCAACCCTTGCCCCCCCCCCCCCTTGCCCAGCATCACTCAGGGGGGGACCCTTCAGTGTGACCCCTAAACCCCTTGGGGTGCTTGGGGCAGGTACCTGAGTTCCTGCGGGGCACTCGGCCACGCTCGGCTGTGCCACGAGTGTCCAGGTGGTGGAAGTCAAAATTCAGGGTGTTGGAGCCACGGTGGCGGATGACAGGGACCTGTGGCACAAGGAGGGGGCTGGTGTGGGGGGCACCAAGGGGGGCAGGCAAAGGGATGGAAGCAGAGGGGCTCCTCGAATCCCCCCCCTCGGCATGCAGCACCCCCGGCCCCACTCACCCGTGTTGCCATGTGCTGTGGGGTCACCCGGGGTGGTGGGTGGAAGGGGGACATGTCCTCTGTGCCCAGAGCCTGGCTGGTGTCAGGGGGCAGGAGCTGTCCTGCCATGGCCGGGGGTCCCAGGATGGTGCCTGGGGGCTGCCCAAGCCCTGTGGGAAAAGCAGCTGCTGGATGTTCCCATCATCTCGTCAGGCTGTGCCAGAGGGGGCTGGGGGCTCCCGAGGAGCCCCTTCCCCACCGCTGCGGACAGCCTCCTGTTATTCAGAGGGGACACGGTAGTGGGGTGACAACCCCCCACAGCACTGTCCTCAGTTTGGGGACCCTCACGGTGCTGGGGGAAGCAGCTGTTCCCTGCCCTGGCACAGCTCGTCCACAGAACAGAGTGTTTGGGTGGGAAGGGACCTGAAAGATCATCCAGATCCAACCCCCCTGCATGGGCAGGGACACCTCCCACCAGCCCAGGCTGCTCCAAGCCCCATCCAACCTGCCCTTCAACACTGCCAGGGATGGGGCAGCCACAGCTTCCCTGGGCAACCTGGGCCAGGCTCTCACCACCCTCACAGCCAAGAATTCCCTCCTCATCTCCAACCTCCATCTCCCTCTCCCAGTTTTCATCCATCCCCCTCATCCCATCCCTCCCTGCCCTTGTCCCAAGTCCCTCCCCAGCTTTCCTGGAGCCCCTTCAGGCACTGGAAGCTGCTCTAAGGTCTCCCTGGAGCCTCCTCTTCTCCAGGCTGAACACCCCAACTCTCCCAGCCTGCTCTCCACACCTCCAACCCTCTGAGATGTTTTCCCCTCAACCTCAACCACCCTCCAGCCGGCACAGACAGATACACCCCCCCGGGGTGGGACGGGGCGGGGGGGGAGCCGAGCTGCCCACCCTTCATCCCACCCTCCATCCTTTCATCCCGGTGGGACGGGGCTGGGACCGGTGTCCTCCTGCCCGGGCAGGTGGCAGCAGCGCCGGGCAGTGCCAAGCCGGGATCTCTGCCAAGGACCCAGCCTCCCCGAGGCCAAAAACCACGACAGGGCAGAAGTATTTCCCCACCCTGCAGCGCAAACAGGGAAGGGAGAAGGGAAGGAGGGGAGAGGCGATGGGAATGCGACCGGGAACGTGCAACCCAACCCGGCACCACCTCCCTCCCCACCCCCCCCCCGTGATTCACCACAGCGCGGGGCTGGGGGGGACAACCGGGGGTGTCGGGACCCCCGAAACAGTTCCCCAGACGTGGGATGATGGCTCCAGGGGTGAGGCCAGCCCCGGGAACCTTTAGGGGACACCCCATGTCCCCGCTGGGTCCCCCAGCATCTCCATCCCAGTGAGGGACTCGCAGATATCACGGGGGGACCCTGCAAGGTGCAGACCCCTCCTCAAACGGGGCAACCTGGAGCTGCTCGGGGGGCCCGGGGGGGGCTTCTAGCCCAGCAGGGTGCCCTGTGTGCCACAGATGGGGCCCGGGGATCCCTGGGCATCCCTACTCTTGCCAGAGGCTCCCTACCCCGCAATTAACAGATGGTTATGAACCACCACAGAGAAACTGAGGCAAGGGGAATTACTTCCCCCCCCCCTCCAGGGCACAGAAAGCGGGGTGCAGACTCCCTCCCCCCACCCCAAAAAAAACCCCAAACCAGGGCCGTCCTGCAGCCCCACAGACCATACCCTGAAGCCTGGTCCCTTGGGGGGGGGGGGTCCCCATCGGTCGCCCCCTCCTCGCCGGGCCCCCCCCGAGGTAGCTCTTACCTCCTCGGTAGGGTTGGGGGGGGGGGGTGGGGTCTCGGGGAGCCCCCACGGCGAGCGGGACGGAGCTGCGAGCGCCGGGCAGAAAAATACACGGGGAAAAAAAAAAACACCCCCCCAAAAAACAACCAACTTTGCCGGGGAAAAGCACGAGGGGGGGCTTCAGCTTCAATCCCCCCCGCCTCGACAGCCGCCCGTCCTCCCCGGCAGCGGGTACCCGTGTGCCCCGGTTCCCACCCCCAAATTGGGGTGCGTTTCCCCCCCCCCCCACCAGCGCTCCCAGTTCTGGAGAGGGGCCGGCCCATTCAGAGTTTCCAGTGACATTTCCAGGGCCGGGATCCAGGGAATCGTGCCAAGAAGCTGAACTCATCCCACGCCCCGCGCACGCGTTCCCCCCCCCCTCCGCCCCACTTACGAAAACGGGGCGTCACCGACACCCCCCCCAACTACCCCCCCCCCCCCGCCTCCTACCCAGGCCAACAGCCACCCCCTGCCGGGATGGAGCCGGGAATTGAGAAGGGAATTTCTGGGAGAGGATGGATGGGAAGGGTGGAGGCAGGGAAGGGCTCCCATAGCCCCCCCTTCCCAAGCCCCCAAGTACAGGGTGGGATGATGGTGACAGCAGAGTCCCCACTGCCACCTGCCTTCTTGGTGGTCTCCGGGAGGGGGGTGGGGGGGTCTATCTGGGCAGTGGGGACCCCCCCTATTAGCCCCTCCATGGCTTGCTCCAAGTAGACCCACCTCATGGCAGTTCCCGTGCCCTGGTGTCCCCCTCCCACCGGCTGCTTCTTCCTCTCTGCTCCCCGAAAGTGCTGACAGCCCCGAGCAGGGCAACCCCGGCCCTGCCTCCCCCGCACGTGCTCCCATGTGAGCTCAGGCCTCTGTCCCCAACTGGAAGGACGGGCTGGTTTTGGTGTCAACCATCCCTCGGACCCCACCAAACCACTGAGCTCGGTGATGGGGACACCAAGGGGGACGATGGCACAAACCCTGCCCGGCAGCCAGAGGGGACAAAAGGGGACAAGAGGTGGTGGTGGGGGGCGGGGGGGGGGGGTGTCTGCCTGCTGGTTGTCACGACCCTGGAGGACACAGATGCCACCCGACAGCTCGCAGGGACAAGGCAGCTGGGGACACCGCAGGGAGGTTGGGGGACAGGACTGGGTCCCAGCGGGGAAACTGGGGGGGAGACAGCAGCCAGGGAAGGGCAGCGGGGCTGGGGGACGAAGCCACCAGGATGCAGGGAAAGGGTTAAAGGGGGGCACATAAGCCACCAGGGTGCAAGGAAAGGGTTAAACCCTCCGAGCTGAGCCCAGCCCCCATCCCTCGCTCCCCAAAAAGGGGTGACAAAGTCCCCTCCAACCCCACCGCCTCTGGAGGTCACGGACACCCACCAGCAGCAAGACAGCAAAGCTCACCCCACACACCAGTGCAGCCCACCCTGAGTTGGGGGGGGGGGGGAGGAAAAAAAAAAGGGGGGGTGACACAATGACTCTCCTAGAAAGGACCAGACTCACCTCGGTGTCCCCACGTCCTGTCCCTGGGGTGGGTGAGGGCAGCCTCCGGCCCTGCCTCCCAGCACCAGCCTCTCTCTCTCTCTGCTCGCAGATAAAATATTCCAGGCGCAACCGGGGACAGGACTTAACAAAGGGCGAGTGTTTCCTGTTTGCTCAGCGCGGCGATGCCAGCCGGGAGCTCCCCCAGGAAGCTGCTAGATGCTGAGCCCGTGGTTCTGTCCCATAAGGAGGGTCCAGGAACCTCCCGAGAAATGGGGAGGGGGGAGGGGGAGGTGCTGGTGGTTTCACCCCCCTCCCCTTTTCGGTAGGAAGACCCAGGAAAAGGGTGGGAAAGCTGGAGCATCCCTTTCCCTGGGCACACCCTGGGGTTCCCGCAGCTGGAGATGGGATTGCACATGGGGAGCTCAGCTCGATGGAGACAGCCTGACACAAGCACCTCCAGGGAAGGAGACAGACGTGGCAGGTAGAGCTTAGGGGGACAGGTTGTCCCAGCTCCCAGGTGGAGCAGATGAATGCCAGAGCCAGGATGGCTCCAGGAGCCCATCCCTGCATCCCTGAGCTGGGGATCCCATGGGTTGTAGGAGTCACCTCCTGGGTCCCATTTACTGCAGGAGCCACTTCTTGGGTCCCATCAGCTGTAGAACTTACCTCCTGGGTCCCATGGGCTGTAGGAGCCACCTCTTGGATCCCATTTACTGAAGGAGCCACCTCCTGGGTCCCATCAGCTGCACGAGTCACCTCCTGGGTCTCATTTATTGCAGGAGCCACCTCCTGGGTCCCATCAGCTGTAGAACTTACCTCCTGGGTCCCATGGGCTGTAGGAGCCACCTCTTGGATCCCATTTACTGAAGGAGCCACTTCTTGGGTCCCATTTACTGAAGGAGCCACTTCTTGGGTCCCATGGGCTGTAGGAGCCACCTCTTGGATCCCATTTACTGCAGGAGCCACCTCCTGGGTCTCATCAGTTGTAGAAGCCACTTCCTGGGTCCCATCAGCTGTAGGAGCCACCTCCTGCATCCCAAAGCAGGAGCTGGGACAACGGGGCTGGCACTGGAGCTGGATACAGCCCGACCAGCACCCACAGCAAGGCTGGTCATCAAAGCCCAGGACACAGAGGGAACAACCAGCAAGAGGAAGGTGCCTAAGGAGGGTGAAACAAGAGCTACCAAATACCCTCCTCTTCCTCCTGGCAACCAGGAAAGCAGCAGGAGAAGGCCTGGAAGGCCAGAAGGAGCCAAGTTCTCCCACAGAACCACCCGGCAGCGACTCCTCAAGCCCCGACGTGCCCTGCACAGAGGGGCCCTGCTGCACAACACACCCCAAAAACCTCCCTCCCTTCCTTCCCAACATCCAGGAGCCTCCTTCCCATGCCCCCCAGAACCACCCCGGGGGAACCAGGCACCCCAAAATAAACCACAGCAGAGTCGAGTGACTGGGTCAAATTTTTTAACATTTTTTTTCTTCTTTTTTTTTCTTTTTTTTAGTTGGTTTTTTTTTTCTCTTTTTTTTTTTTTCTGGGTTTTTTTCCTTAAAGATGACTTCCAATTTACATTAAGACAGTTCTAACAAATTCATTCCTTGTTCACAAAAAAAAAAGAGAAATTATATTAAATAATTTCTGCCAATAAATAACATTTTCACCATTTTTTTTTCTCCTTGAAACAGAAACTAAAAAAAAAAAAGGAAAAAATTAAATAAAATAGGAGTCTCCAGGCAACGAGGATCCTTCAGCTTTGAGAACCCTAATATCACCATCACAGCACCCTGCATGTGTCCCATGGGGCTTCAGGTCCTCCTTGGCAGAGGTCTCCATGCATCCCTGCCACCTCAACTAGGTGGGATCCATCCCCACGTGCCACCACAGGCTCCCCCCCGGGGCTGGAAGGAACAACCAGAGGTGCAGGGACAACCAGAGGTTCTCCCAATTAGGTGGGATCCATCCCCACATGCCACCACAGGCTCCCCTGGGACTGGCAGGGACAACCAGAGGTTCTCCCAATTAGGTGGGATCCATCCCCACGTGCCACCACAGGCTCCCCCTGGGGCTGGGACAACCAGAGGTTCTCCCAGTGTCAAAATTCAAAATCAGAAAGCTAGAACTTCAACCCACCACCCCATTGCTGACCCCCCTCCTTGTGACATGCACCTTGCTAGAACATGCAAAAAATAAACAACAACCAAAACCAACCAAAATGAAACACCAACCCAGGCTGTGAGGGAAGAGCAGCTCCAGCTTGTCCTGGAGCTGGTAGTGCTCCTTGGCTTGTATTCCCAGATTCCTGCTTGCCACGCTCTGGTTGGCAGCCAGGGAGGGAAAAGGGACGGGTGGGAGCTCTGAGATGAGGGGTCTTGAGACCTGCATAGCTCCAAGGTGCTGGATTTGTGGGGAGGAAAAGGGAAGGGAAGGGGGGGGGGAGGAATTCCGAGTCTTTCTGGCATGTTTTGTTTGGATCAGGATGAGTGAGGGACCTCTGCTCCAAGGTCTTCATCTCCCTCTTTATCTAAGATCTGGTAAAACCCCTTAAAATGTAGCACAACCCCCTAAAATGTAGTATGACCCCCTAAAATGCAGTACAACCCCCTAAAAGAGGGGAGGGGGTTTCTCAGCTGGGTGCTGGGACAAGCTCTGCCCTTCCCACAGCTCCAAGAGGGGTTACATGATGAGCCTTAATTAATGGAGGGGGTAATTAGCACCCACCAGTCCCAGCGCTGCTCCTCACCCCCCTTGGGAACTGGTGTTGAGGGAAGGGGGGGGACACCAGCACCAGGGTTGCTACAGGAGCCTGGAAGTATGGAATCCATACCTACCATCCAGCTGGGATGGTTGGGATCCCTGACAGGCACCAGGCCCCACTAGGTGGCCAACTCCAAATTTGGGTGGCCAACCAAGCCAGCCACAACCCCCACCAGCCACAGGGATGGGATTTTTGGCAACACCCATCTCCAGGGATTTGGGGAGGGGGGTGACAGCTCCTCAAAACACACCCCCCCCGCATCAAACCACAAAGTGCCAAAGGGTGTTTTCTGGGGGGGAAGGAGCAGGAGAAAAAGGTTGGGGGACAAACCACGAGCAAAGCAAATCCCCCTCTGCCAAAGCTCTGTGTGGGCTGCCAGGGTTTTCCTTTTTTTTTGGGGGGGGGGGATGGATGAAGCATTCCCCCCCACCCTTCCTCAGCACCCATCCCAAAGCTCTAAAAACTGGGTGAAATCCCAGCCTGGGTTAGAACAACAAGCCCAAACATGCACGGGCAGCAGCACCTTTGCTCTCTCAGAGGAAGGTACCACAGGTTGGCTGTGTTGCAGAAAGGATGCCAATGACAAAAGAAATTAACAACACCCCACCCCCAAACCCCACCTGAAAAGAAACCTCCCCCCCCCTCAACAAAACCCAGAAGAAATACTCACAGACAAAGGCAGTTTTGGCCTCGTATGGGGTTAAAGAGAAGCTGGTTCCAAACATCTTGCACTTTTTGCTAAGCGGTGGGCGTGGAAAACAAAGGAACAAAAAGGAAAGGGAAAAAAAGGGAAAGTGGAGGCATGCGACTCAAAAAGTCCCTTGTGAAAACCCTGCTCACAGATCCTGTTTCCTAAATAGCTGGCATGAAATTAAGTGAGGTTATGATTACAAGACAATTTGAAAGTCTCCTGCAAAGTTGCTGGGTTTTTTTTTTTCGCTGTGGCTGGGATGGCAGCTGAGGGCCTGAGCACAAAGAGAAGCCAGCAAGATCCAGAGAAGGGGTTGGGAAATATCCCTTATTAGAGGCTGAACCTGCTGCCCCTGCTTGGAGAAAGCACAAATAGACAGTGGAGCTGGGAAAGAAGGGAAAGCTGGCAAGGGATTTCCTTTCCAAAAGCTGCTGCTCTGACTCCGCACAGGCAGAAGAGGACGCGGCTCAAACGACACGTGGGATGGGGAAGCAACCAAAGAGGCATCTCACTAAGCCCTTCCTCAAGCTTAAATGATAGAAGGAGGCTCTGCTTCACAAATCCAAGCTTCAAAACCCTTGACACAACCTCTGGAAACCCTGCTGCCAGCAGGGATCCCTCTCCAGCACCCCACGAACACCCTGCCAGTGTTCCTCTACATGCTGACCTACCCAAAAACCATCCTCCCTTCCAAACCAGGGGCTTTTTAGCAAAAAACCCCAATAGATACCCTGCTGCCCATCAGCCAACAAGCCTCCCCTCTACAAAAAAAAAGAGCAGAACCCTCACCCATCCTTCCCCAAATCTGTATCACAAATCCCCTCTGGGAGAGGCTGATGTGTCCGTGGCTCCTTTGGAGTCAGGGGAATAGCCACCAGCTAACAAGGTAACCAGCAACAGGGTTAAGCCCAAGTAGGTGAAAGACCCCCCCAAAGAGGGATGCTGGAGGACTGGGGGGTGATGCTGGCTTAGGAGGGGACCACCATGAGCACCCCCCACTCCAACACCCATCAGCAAGGGCTGATCACAGAGCTGGGCACAGGGGAGCAAGCCACGGGCTCTGCAGTACCCGGTGGTGGTCGCTGAAGGGGGGTCTTTATGTCCACAGGTTATAAATCAGCCCTTTTTTTCCTTTAAAATTCAAGCCATGCAATTCCCCAAAGACCTGCTGATCCCTAGAGACTAGAGGGAATTCCTCTGCTGGGAACCAGAGGGATTTCTGCTGCATGGGCAGCCCCAGATGACAAATTCCAGCTGTCTGGGAAGAGCCACAACAAGGGGCAGCACATCTCCCACCTGCCTTCCCGTTCCGATTCAGAGGTGACTTTTTCTCTTGAGGCTCCAACTGGAATAAAGCTGAATTACTGAAGGAAAAGGTGCTGTGATTGGTGTAACACACACACTGGAGTCCTGAACATTTTGGATGTCACCTGGGAAGATCCCAGCCTGCTGCACCATGTGCCTTCCACGGAACCAGCTGCTCGAGCAGGTCAAGAGGTTGAAAAAACACAACAGCAAACTCTGGGAAGGAGATAGTCATGAAAGGAAAAACCAACCCTGTTTTCCAGGGAAGGACCTGCTTTGGAAAGCACAGGCTAACTTAGAATTGTACCAAAGTCAATGACCCAAGTTGCCTGGGACTGGTTTTCGTTTTGATTGTTTAATTCCCTCCCTCACGCACCCCCAGAGGTTTGTCTCTCGTGGAGGAGAGGTCAGCTGTACAGCACAACACTTCATATATGCACTAGCAGTTAAGATTGGTTTCTAAATTAATTAATTAAAAAAAAAAAAAAAAAGGATGGACTTTTTATATATTGAACATAAATAAAAAACTTACAAAATGGTCACCTTTCTTACAGAACGGATGCGAACTGGATTATGAACGTGCCTCCAGGTGAAGTTGGTTTCTCCCCCGGCCCCCACCCCGCCCCAATAATAAATAAATAAAATTCCTTAAGTTTTGGATCCTTTAGTGGTGCAGATTGGGCCGTTACTGGGCTTTCTTCCCCGTGCCATTCTTGTCTGCAGAGTTTGTGGAGGTTACCAAGTTCACCGGCCCGTCCGAGTGCAGAGAATCCTTGCGGGGCGGCATCCGCTCGTTGATGCGATCCAGCCCTCGGGCTTCCTCGAAGCTTCTGATCTTGTGCTGAGGTGAAAAGCCCCGGATGGCTGAGGAGAGAAGGACCAGGAAGGGAAAATTAACCCCAAGTCACGGAATCCCGTGTTGGAGCCCTCCAAGAACACGTTTAAGACATGTACAGGACAGAGTCAGGGCAACAGAAAGCACGTGTCTGGCTGCGGGAATCGGGAGGTGGGGTTTTTTGGCATCTCCAGCTCTTTGGGAAGCTGGGAAGTGGGATTCTCTTTGCTGCAAAGTCGTGGCAGCAAAGCCAAGGATCCAGATGGCAGCAACTTGCTCTGCACTCCCTAATGGTTCCTCTTGGAAGAGGGTTTAGTGGCAGGAACTTGAAGACCAGACAAGTGCTCAACGTCCCCAGTGAAATCTCAGGAAACGTTGAAAGCTCAAAAAACACGATACTAAAAAAAATGAATAAAACAGGGAAAAAAACCACAACAAACCACAAACAAAACCAAAACAGCACAACGAAGACACCACCACAAGGCTTGAACTCCAAGACACAAACCACACACTTGCAAACACCAGGAGAGGGAAACAGCTAGTCCTGGGATCACAAACACGTTTCTTGCATGACCAGGAGACAGGCAGGCAGATCCTGTCTCAGGCTGAGAACATCATCCTGCTGGTGATGATGGGGACCAAATGTCTGACTTCTTTGTTTCACAGAGAATTTAAGAAGAAGGGGTTTGTGCCAAATCTTTTTTTTCCAAGGACCTGGCTGGCTTCCCAACAAACTTCCCTTGGGAATCAAAGAGTTCTCTGCACAGAAGTAGGGCCCCATTCATCCGTAGTTGGATGGAGCTATCGAGGAGAAAACCTCATGAATCTGTCACTTCCAGGAGAAAACTGCTTCTCCACACTGGGATACTTTGTGGGGAAGGCCAGGATTACATCAGAGCCATGAAATCCACTCATTCCCAGATGATTTTGAATCATAGAATGGTTTGGGTTGGAAAGGACCTGAAAGATCACCTAGATCCAACCCCCTGCACGGTCAGGGACACCTCCCACCAGCCCAGGCTGCTCCAAGCCCCATCCAACCTGCCCTTCAACACTGCCAGGGATGGGGCAGCCACAGCTTCCCTGGGCAGCCTGTTGACCACACTTACTGGAAGCCTTCACTGGATCAAACTCCCCAAGGGATAAACTCAGCCAGGAGATGGGATTGCAGGACCCCAACACCAACATCCTCAGACACCAGAGCACAAACCGCTCCGGAGACAGAGAACTCTCGGAAACAAAGGTGTTGCATTAAGCAATAGCCTCATTAAAGGCTAAAATAAGACTTGAACCAGCCCTCTGAGTATTTTTTACTTCCCAGCAGGGACTCATCCTCCCTCACTTCTGGTGATGCAAGAGTAAAAAGCTTCCAGAAGGCTGAGAAAGCTCTTTAAAATTAGCGCACGCACACACAGAGATGATTTGATTCTCTCGCCGGATTCTAGCCATACCTTCCCGTGCCTCTACAGCTTCTACTGTGGCTGCAATACAGAAGAACAGTGGCATGCAAAAATGAAGACAGGGAAAACAAAAAAAAATAATTAAAAAATAATTAAAAAAAAGAAGAAAACAAAAAAATCGTGACAGTGAGTGATCAACATCATCGCTGCGGACGCACAGCCCCACAGCCTCCCAGCCCTGGTGGAGAGGACCGTAATTCAAACCAAATGGCAAGGGGGTGGGGGGGAAATCAAATAAAAATCAAGGTGACAGAGTGAGAGAAAGGTTGAAAGGGGACTCCCTTTCAAGGGGGAGTCTCCTTTCCTTGCTGGATTTGTCACAGGGAGGAGTTTGATGGAAAGAAAGAGAGAAGCGGAGAGTTGGCTCTGTGCTGCGTGCAGAGGGGACAGTGAGGGGCTGGGACTCAGCTAGGGGGTTCCACCTGCACTTCCAACCCCCCTGCTCCCAGCTGGGTGTCCTGGTCACCTTCAGAATGGTGTGGAATTCACCCAGGAGCAGGGAAGTGACCCGGAGGGGTGGGATGCTATTTAGGAGCAGTGGGGAAGAGAGGGGCAGTTTGTTCTCCAGCAGCGGATACCAGGCTGCTCTGCTCCCAGGGCCTTGAATTCTAACCATCAAACCCACCAGCTGATGCTTCCAATCCAGTTTGACTTCAGCTCCACCTCCTAAAAAGTGTTACCAAGCAACAAGGAACCATAAAGCTGAGCAATGTCCCCCTTTCCTAAACTTGCTGCAGCAGCTGTCCAAGTTTTTGGTTGTCCCTGCCTCAACATCTGGGTGGAGACCCTTCCCTGCCAACAGATTCCCCCCACTTTTTAGCCTCAAAATGCCACAGCTTTTTTGCTTTGGACACAATACAAAGGTCTTGTGGTCCTTGAGAGGCCACAGAGGAAGCACGGAGATGTGGCTGAACATCTTTGCTCCAGACTTGGTGACCTTACTCAGTGGGTTTTGCTAAGCCATGATGTGGAAGGTTGGCTGGAGGCTGGGCGGGGAGGAAGAAGATACCTGCAGCCCCCCAAATGGGGGGCAGCCCCTTCATCTCCCCACCAAGGATGGGAGAAAGGGGAAGGGGTGAGAGAAAGAGGCACAATGGGGAAAGGAGGGTGAGAAGGGCAGGAAAAGCAGGGTGCTGCTGAGGACAGCAGAGGGGGTCAGGGGAGAAGGAGGAGGAGGGAGGCAGCAAAGGTTCAGCTTGGTTCTCCTGTCTCAGGGACATCAATTTTAGCTTTCAGACTTGGGGGGAGCTGCTTGGTAGCCCCCTGCAAGCACCCCCTCCTTGAGAGGGGAGGTGCATCATGCCTGCTCCCTGTGCTGGAAGCTATAGGGGCTGTTTGAGCTGAGCTGCAACAGCCACCTTCCCACTCAGGCTCTGTTCCCATCCCTGCAGCAGAACTGGGGCAACACAAACCATCATGGTTGCTATAAAAAAGGAGAAGGAAAAGGAAAAAAAAAATCAAAAAATCATACTCCTCTGCAGGCAGAGAAACCCATGAGTTTGGGAGCCACAGAGCCCCAACCCCAGGAAGGGGCAGTAATATTTACATGTTTCTCACTTGTGGACTATTTAATGGAGGGAAGGCAATCCCAGAGCAATCCCTCCTGTGAACCCTGCAGGAAAGTACCCAGGAAGGGGAAAGCTGGCTGGTGAGGTGCCAGCATTCAAAGGCTGGCAGCAGGAAAGGATTAAAACACTAGATTACAGGATTCCCTCTGGGGACACATGTTAGTAGGATAACTCATTCTCTGACCACGGGCCAAGCTCCCTGCCCTGAGTTTCAAGCAGATCTCCAGCTCCATCCTGCTCTCCACACATGAATAAGACAAACCAGTTGGCTGCTGAGGGAGGGAAGTATTGGCTAGCAAGAACAGAATAGAAACCTCCAAAAACCAGATCAAAACCAGGGGGGCTGAGAGAAGTCTTAATATGAAACACACAGGCTTGGAAGAATCTCTTTCCTCCAATCCAAGGTTCCTCTGGTTGGGATTCAAGGTTCCCTGGGGTCAAACTAGGAGGGGTTTTGATTCATGAAGAACAAACCAGCAGGGGTGTTGACGGTGACATTCATATATACCCTATCCCACAAGAGCAGCAGAGAGGTGAAGCAGAGGATGCTTACCATGCAGCACTGAAAAGGGAAATAAATGATAAAAACTGTTGCAGAAGGAGACAGTGAGGCAAGACACATGCTGGAGGCAGGGTGCTGTTTGCTCTCTTTCTTGCCTGGCGTTCCTCTCCTCGAGGGTATACGGGGACACCTTGGAAAGCTCTCCAGATCCCCACCTACATTCCTGCTTTATCCTATTTCTGAATCCTTCCTCCTCACGGGCCTGAACCAGCTCTCAGGTTCCTGAAGCACGACTGTGGGAAGTGCCTGAATGGTTCTGGGGGTGGCTGAGGGCCAGGTCTAAGGGTGCAGGGTGGGAGAGGGGAGGATACTCACCGGTCTGCAGGGTCTGCCTCCCCCCCGAGAGCACTCCCAGGGGCAGGGTACCTGTGGGAGTCAGGCCTTTCAGAGTCAGAACACTCTCACTCTCCTCCCTGCAAGGAAGAGGAAAATAAACCAGTTACAGAGAGATTCATGAAATGGTTGGTTGGGTCCAGGCAAGACTGTGAGTGGCACTAAAACTGGATCTGCCCGCAGGGGTTGGGCACGGAGCACAACCCTCAACCCTCACAACGTGTGCTGAAACACAGGCTGAAAGGCTTAAAGACACCTCAGCAGCAGCAACCCTGTTGGCAAAGGTGCTGGAGATGAAGGTTTCTGAGAGTCAGACTGCCAGGAATACAGAATCACCACCTCCAACCTTTGCCATGCCTCCGAGGCAACAGCCTCGTCAGGTTTCTTCCCTCTGAGGGTGGTGAGACCCTGGCCCAGGTTGCCCAGAGAAGCTGTGGAAGCCCCATCCTGGAAGTTTGCAAGGTTAGATGGGGCTTAGAGCAACCTGGGCTGGTGGAAGGTCTCCCTGTCCATGCAGAGGGTTGGATCTGGATGATCTTTAAGGTCCCTTCCCACCCAAACCATTCTATGATTCTATGATATGATCTCAAAGGTCCCTTCCCACCCAAAACGCTTTGGGATTCTATGATTTTTTTTTTTCCTCAGAAGGACCCTGCTGGCCTGGTGCACCCTGGCCAAGGTCAGGGTCATTATCCAGACCCCAAATGAAGCTCAGCCCCCAAAGCCCCAGGCTGCTTCCTTACCGAAGGACCGAGAAGACACGTGCCATCTTCCCAATGGCTCTGATCTTATTCCTGATGATCTCTTTACGGACTGTTGTCCCACCTTAGGGAGAGGAAAAACAAACAAACACCAGCATGTTTAAGGTTTCCTGCTCTTTGGGGACAGGTAATGTCAATCAGGCACCTGCCTGACTCCAGGAAAAGAAATCATGGGGTTTTTTTAAGGATTGACAGCTACAGTCTTGAGAGAACAGTGCTGAGAGGATGGAGGTCAGGATGGCAGTGAGAGGAGGCAACACCAACGAGATGACACGAGGTCTAAAGAGAGTAGAAACCACCAAAGGAAACGGCTCAGATAGGTCTTGTTGGAAGCTCACCAGGTTGGCTCACACTACACAGGATGTAACACAAATGACTCAGCCATGTAGACAACAGGTTTGCAAGGCAGAACACAGAAGGATCTGATGGAGGCTGCAGAACAACCGGGCTGTGCTCGCCGCGGGGAGGAGTGTCAGGCAAGCATCAGCTTTGGCATCCAACGCACACAGTGACCTGCTGGCCCCAGCCTTGCCCCTCTGCTTGGACCCCACACAAACACACAAAGGGAAAGATGTCAACTCCCCTTCCAGCTAGACAGACCAAAGAGGAGAGGGAAAAAAAAAAAGCTTGGAAGGGAACTGAAAAGAAACGAAGGACCAAAACCAAACCAAACCAAAGATGACAAAGAAAAATCGAAGTGAAAGAGGTTAACAAATACATCTCCTCTCAGCTGAGATTCCTCACATGGCCCAACTACACAGGAGGACAGGAGAAGCCAAACCAGAGGTCTTCAACATGCACCCATGGCCCAGCCATGCACTAAGTGGCTGCATTCAGAAGTTGGCTAGAAACGTGACCCCGTTTCTGGAGTTCCTGGAGGAACACAGAAGGGTTAAAAAACCAGACGGCGCTCATGTTAAAACTGAAAGGGGGGGGATGGAGAAACTGCCCCACTAAGTCAGCTACTCAAATCCACTCCAAGGAATCTGGTGGCACAGGCAGTGAAAATTAAGCTTGTAGCAAATTCTAGCTGGGTACCTTTCTGATAGCTTGAAATGTAGTGATCTTCAGGGAGAGGAGACACCAAGAAACAAGTAGATGGAGACAGAGATAGAAGAAACAAATTTAATTTCCATGGGAGGGAGAAAGAAAGAACCAAACCAAACCAACAACCAACCAAACCAAAAAGGAAATGCAATGGGAGAAGCGGGTTCAAAGTCTTGAGCTGTTGAGGGAAACAGCAGCACCTTGTTGGTACCACAAGGGTGTTCTGCTCCTCTGGGGGACTGGCTGTCCCCTGTCCTACAAGGACCTGTGCTGGCAGTTCCCACAGGACCCCCAGAGATCACCCCACCCCCCCAGGCCTGCTCATGGCCCTGCTCCTCAATGCACACCCCACATCAGTGCCCAGCCTGGGGCACCACCTCACTCTTAAGCCACCCCCCTGATACCCAAACCGCAGATCAGCCCAGCAACTGTTTTGTCTCCTTCATGCAGAGCTTAAAACCAGGGCCAAAACCTGGGAGGGGGGGGGGTGTGTGACATGAGAAGCCACTTTCCAGAGTTCCCTGTGACAGATGAGAAGGCTGAGTGGGTATTTTGGTGCAGCAAATGTTGAATTGGGGGGAGGAAAAAAAAAGAAGCAAGGAGCAAGAAACCATTCTCCAGAGTAGCTGGCAAGAAGCATCTGTCACAGTGAATCTAATTGAATTTCCCTGTGACTGAAGAGCAAAAGGAAAAAAAACCACAACAAAACACCAAAATAAAAACGTTTCCTACCCAGAAGTGTACAAAGGTTGGGCAAAAAAAACAAGTGGAGACCTATAAATCAAGTGCTGATCATTCTTGAGTTAACATCACCCACCTCCAACCCCCCCCCCAACACTGTTACCAGCTTGGTTGTAATAGCATTTTTTTTTATTACCTTCCAATGTCTCATCACCATCTGAAATCAACTCATCATCAGAGCATATGTTGAGGATGTTAACGAGCATTTCTGTGACTGCAAGAAATAGAGACAGGAAGATTAGTGAGGCCTGGTGAGCAGGCCTGGCAGGCAGAGGCATTTGGGAGGATGAGCTGGACAAGCACAACAGTTTCAAGGTCATTTCTGCTCTGGAAGTAGAAACCTAAAGACACTTGGAGCTGCCTACTGCTGGTACCCTGGAGCAGACAACATACTTGACACCTTCTGCCAAGGAGGTGGATGCTATCCAAGCACATCACAGATGAAAGAGACGTGGGGAAGGAGGTGCCAATATTCCTGCAGAACAGCCTGAGCTCCTTCAAGTTCCCACCTCCCCACCCCGACCTGAACAACAGGCCACCTGGCTTCCAAAAATGTCAGATCTGGAGAAGGGAGGGAGGAAGGAATTCAACCTTTGGTTCCTCAAAGTCCAAAAACCTTTGGCACTTCAAACCTGGAAGTCCTAACTCCAAAGCTCCAACACTGAGGTGGAATTTAAACTCACAGGGAGACGTAAAAACCATTTTTGCTGCAAAGTTGAGGCAAAAAGTCTTGGTTGTATTTGAAGCTGCTTGGCCTCCTTCAGAAGGAAAGAAGCCCTCAAACTGAAGGGGATGTTTCTTTTTTTTGCTGGGCCACGAGCCAACAGGAGATTTTAATTTCTCTGTTGCAAACCCGGAGCAAGAGAAATGTCTCCAAATTCTTGAGGTGGGGCTGCACCACCCAAGATCAGCTCCACCAGCAATGCAGGAAGAGCCAGAAAAGGGTTGTTCCCTCAGTTCTGAAGTGGGTATTGACCTTCATTTTCACAAGAAATGACCCAGTAATATGCAGATCTCTTTGGACCTGAGCTGCTTTCCAGTGCTATTAATGAGTTACAACACTTGCCCAACCCATTTCATAGCCCCAGGGACAGGTTTTTAACACTCAGGGTGCTGTGACCAATTCATAAGACAAATCCAAAACTCTTACCCTTTTCCCCTACAAAAGGCAAAGACCATGTGAAGACATCCATGAAGTTTGGAAGCCAGTAGGGATGAGGGGAACAGTTGAACTGCCTGATGTTCATGACATTGTTTTCATATTTCAGTACAGCAGCTGGGAGAGAAAAAGGAAAGAAAAGACATTTCTCAGGCACTGTCACCTCCAGGGGGTTGTATCTGCACTGAAGAAGCTTCATAACCAACAAGATTCATGCAGAATCAAACTACCAGCTCTCTAAAATAAGAATCAGAGAATCCTGGAATGGTTTGGGTGGGCAGGGACCTTAAAGATCACCTAGTTTCAACCCCCCCTGCATGGGCAGGGACACCTCCCACCAGCCCAGGCTGCTCCAAGCCCCATCCAACCTGCCCTTCAACACTGCCAGGGATGGGGCAGCCACAGCTTCCCTGGGCAGCCTGGGCCAGGGTCTCACCACCCTCACAGCCAAGAATTCCCTCCTCATGTCCAACCTCAGTCTCCCTCTTCCAGTTTAAAAGAATGTTTAAGCACTATTTGTTGAGTTTACCCACTCAGTTGCACTAAAACTTGTCATAACAGTGAACAACTTAACCAAAGCTGTTCAAATTTGTGCAAATCAGAAGTGATGAACACAGAGGCAAAATCCAAAGGGAGGGGTAGAAAAAAAACATCCCCACAGTGGAGGCAAGTTCCCCATGAAACTCAGATGTTTTTAGGGACATGGGGAAGTTAAAAGCTTGCCTGTACTAGCAGCTTCTCTTTTTATGGCAGCATCCATCAAGGGTGCTCAGCTGTCACGTGGCTGGAAATGAAAGCACTGTTCTAGGCTTTATAACTTGACAGCTAATTGCTAATTAAGTCTCTGAGTTGGAGAACCCAGCCACTTCCAGCTCCCCAGAGACCATCACTTGAGCATATCAAGCTCTTATTCCTGTCACACATAGAATCATAGAATCATGGGATGGTTTGGGTTGGAGGGACCTGAAAGATCATCCTGTTCCAACCCCCTGCATGGGCAGGGACACCTCCCACCAGCCCGGGTTGCTCCAAGCCCCATCCAACCTGCCCTTCAACACTGCCAGGGATGGGGCAGCCACAGCTTCCCTGGGCAACCTGGGCCAGGGTCTCACCACCCTCACACTCCAGAATTCCCTCCTCATGTCCCATCTCAGTCTCCTCTTCCAGTTTTCATCGATCCCCCCTTGTCCTCTCCCTCCCTGCCCTTGTCCCAAGTCCCTCCCCAGCTTTCCTGGAGCCCCTTCAGGCACTGGAAGCTGCTCTAAGGTCTTCCTGGAGCCTTCTCCTCTCCAGGCTGAACACCCCAACTCTCCCAGCCTATCTCCAGAGCAGAGCTGCTCCAGCCCTCCCATCATCTCTGTGGCCTCCTCTGGACTCTCTCCAGGAGCTCCACGTCCTTCTGATGTTGGGGACTCCAGAACTGGACAGTTAAGAATGAAAGGAGAGGACAGAGTGGGCAAGGAGAGGGATTTTCTAAGCACATGAGGACAGAGCTGAGGTCTGAAGAGCAGCAGAGCCCCGACCTTGCCAGCCTTACCCTTGTTGTTATAGACATCTAGGTAATTTGGTGCAGAGAAGATTGTGATGAGGGATGGAAAGCCTGTTGTCTGGCTCTTCCTGTACATTCGGTACCTGAAAAACAGGTTGAGTGTTAAACAGACTGGATGAGGGCAGCAGGACCACAGAGGGAGCCTTGCTCAGCTCCCAGGCTGCAAAACCTACCCAGCATCCTGGGCTTCGTGAGCTCGGATTACGGATAACAAACTATTGTTCTGCAAAAATTCACAAACTGCAGGATAACTGGAAAAGAAAGAGCAAGTCTACGTCAGCACACAGCACAGGAAAACACTCAGCACTCATGGCTTGGGCTGAGGAACCAGCCACTTGCAGCATCCACTGGGTTTGTGGCCCCAAACAAGGGCAGAATGCATCACATCATTCCAAAATGAGTTGCAGAGCATGTTGTTCCACAGAGCCCTGGTGCCAAACCCTCCCCAGCACTGAGTTCTGAGGGATCTGTCAGCAAAAATGCTTCCCTTTTAGACAGGAAAAGATCATTTCCTAGAACTCCTGGTACTGCTCAGTGCCTGAAAACCACTCCAAGGGCATCAACCAGCTCAAAGCAGCATCTCTGCTGTCCAGTCCCACAGTTTCACACAATATTTCCAAAGAGAGCTCAGTATTACAGGAGGAGGAAAAAAACAAACAGATTTTGTGCACTAGAGCTACCAACTCAAGACTATTCCTGAGCCAAGTATGCTGCAAAGTCTCTTGGAGTGATCTGAGCAGCAATGAACCTCCCTGTACACCTTAGTGGAAGCACACAAAAAGCTTTGGTGCATTAAAGACCCTAAATAATCACTTACCTGTAGAAATAGGAGCAGCCTCGAACAGTGTTGTGGGAGAAGTGCTCCAGTGTCTTCTCATTGCCATAATCCTCTGATGGATCAGACCAGAGCAGGTCACACATTGGACCAAAGGCTGGAGGCTCCTTAAACCTGTCTAACTGGAAAACGTACACAACATCAGGACAAGGCTGGGAGAAGCTGCACAGACACCCCTAGAGTGTGGACATGGAGAGCCCAGGAGCCTCAGCCTGGAGTTCCAAAGAATCATGGGATGGTTTGGATGGGAAGGGACCTGAAAGATCATCCAGATCCAACCCCCTGCACGGGCAGGGACACCACCCACCAGCCCAGGCTGCTCCAAGCCCCATCCAACCTGCCCTTCAACACTGCCAGGGATGGGGCAGCCACAGCTTCCCTGGGCAACCTGGGCCAGGCTCTCACCACCCTCACAGCCAAGAATTCCCTCCTCATCTCCAACCTCCATCTCCCTCTCCCAGTTTTCATCCATCCCCCTCATCCCATCCCTCCCTGCCCTTGTCCCAAGCCCCTCCCCAGCTTTCCTGGAGCCCCTTCAGGCACTGGAAGCTGCTCTAAGGTCTCCCTGGAGCCTTCTCTTCTCCAGGCTGAACACCCCAACTCTCCCAGCCTGGCTCCAGAGCAGAGCTGCTCCAGCCCTCCCATCATCTCCGTGGCCTCCTGTGGACTCTCTCCAGGAGCTCCATGTCCTTCTTGTGTTGGGGGCTCCAGAACTGGACAAACCACAGCAGGGGGTGGGAATCTCACCAGATCCGAGTAAAGGGGCAAATTCCACGCAGGAATCAAGCAAGCCATGAACCCCAGTATTAATTGTGAGCTATGTGAAAGCACCATGGAGATTACTTACTTTCCTAATGTCATCTAGACATGTGATTTCTGGGGACAGTCCTCCATGAACACAGAGAAATTGCTGGTTTAAGAGGGCAGCAAGAGGAAGACAGTCAAATGTATCCATGCAGGCATCATACACTCGCTCCGAGTACTTGATTCGACCTGAAAGATGGGAGGAGGAGGAGGAAAAGAGGGAAGAATTGAGTTCATTTACTCATTTACACAACAAAGAGTGTTCAGGCTGCAAGCAGAGCTTCTTTTTTTTTATATAGAATCTTTTCTTTTTTTTTTTTTTTTTAAGTGGGAGTCATTCATGCATCCAAACCTACGTGATTTAAGAAGCATTAAGCAAAGAATCCCAGACTGGTGAAGGTTGGAAGGGACCTGAAAGATCAGCCAGATCCAACCCCCTGCATGGGCAGGGACACCTCCCACCAGCCCAGGTTGCTCCAAGCCCCATCCAACCTGCCCTTCAACACTGCCAGGGATGGGGCAGCCACAGCTTCCCTGGGAATCCTGTGCCAGGGTCTCACCACCCTCATGGTGAAAATATTCTTCCTAATATCCAACTTAAATCTCCCCTCTTCCAGTTTAAAACCATTCCCCCTTGTCCTGTCACTGCCCTCTCTGTTGAAAAAGCTTTGATGAGCTGCAGGGCTGATAAATAAGTTCAAGGAACCTCACTGCTCAGGTGATATGGAAACTTGACGTCTACAACTCATCGAGTTGAACTTTGCACCCTTGTATTCCTGAAAATGCTGACTGAGGA
The DNA here is from genome assembly GCF_020740795.1 of Apus apus. Lineage (NCBI taxonomy): Eukaryota > Metazoa > Chordata > Aves > Apodiformes > Apodidae > Apus > Apus apus. Next base: position 1,819,179 of record NC_067307.1, on the reverse strand, counting down.
AATGCTTGTTGGAGATAAAAGGCTTCACAGCAATCTGGACACTGCCAAGAATATCAATCTCCCTTCAAGCTGTTACCTAGAAAACTTGTACAAACATGAACATAAAAAAAGGGGCTAGTGGGGGCTTGTCACTGTACTAGGAAATTTGGGATAATAATAAAGCCATCCCATCTCTTTCCTACATCCACAGTGAAGCTCCAGACTCAGAGATCCTGCCCAGCCTCAGCTGCTAGGCAGATTACAGCCTGGGAAATGCAGCAGCTGCTTCATTTGGAACAGCAATGTTACACAATCATTTAAGACAGGAATTGCCTTTTGGGCTGGACACGCGTGCTTGGAGTCGGAATTGGACCAAGATGCCTGTGGTGAAACGAAGCCTCAGACAGGATCCTTCAGGGCTGCAAGTGATCACAATCTGTGCTGGATGCCTCATCTTTGAAGAGGTGAAGAGGATGTTTCCATCCTTTAAACAGGGATGCTGTGGCCTTTCCAAAAGCAGCTTGGCTTTTACAGCATGTTTCTGAGTATCATCATGGAACCAGGGGATGGTTTGAGTTGGGAGGGACCTGAAAGATCATCCAGATCCAACCCCCTGCATGGGCAGGGACACCTCCCACCAGCCCAGGTTGCTCCAAGCCCCATCCAACCTGCCCTTCAACACTGCCAGGGATGGGGCAGCCACAGCTTCCCTGGGCAACCTGGGCCAGGCTCTCACCACCCTCACAGCCAAGAATTTCTTCCTAATTGGAATGACAGGAATATCTCTCCACACTTCCCACTGGAACAGAGAGCAGGAGCAGAGATCACCACACATCATCACTTCTGTGTCTTCTTGCATCTGTAGCCCCTTTGCAGGGCAGCAATGTGTTAGCAGATCTTCCAGACAGCCCCATCACTGCTGGAAAACACATCTGTCCAGAGCACAACAGAGCAGGAATGGGAAGTTCACCTCTTCTCCAGGTTTAATTCAGAGATGGGAACAGGTTCTTCCAGCTGCCCGCTACGACACAGGAAGTGGAAAGGCAGTTTCTTCTGTTTTTCAAAGGGGGAAAAACCCATCATATTTGGCTTTCTGCTTCAAACTGAGCCCAGTTCAACAGGAGCTCACCTACCACCATCTGACAATGACAGAATCCAGCAGGAGAGCTGGCTGGTGTTTCCCAACTCATTCCTGAGCAAGCAGATGTCATTATCTCCATACCTGTCCAGCACCATCCAGAGATGAAGGGCTGAAGATTGGCCTTGTGCTTTGCCTGTAACTATTTCTTGAGGCTGGGTTCTTGAGCAACTGTTCCCCAGAGAGCTGCACGTTGCTGGTGTGTATCATTTTTTTTTATGGCATGGAGGAATGACTGTCACCCTCAGGGCACAGGGGTCATTCCCTGACCTTTCGCCATCGTCGGGTTTAAAACCATGGAAGTGCTGCACGAAAACTATCTTTTCACTCCACTAAAATGATCTTAAAGGTAATGATTCTCCCTAGTGCAAACACTGAAGAACAAATCCTTTATTTGCCTCCAATTGTAATCGCTGATCCCAGCTGCACAATCTGGAGCTGAAAGTCATTTGGCAGTAATTATATGTTGCTGAAAGTCAGGGAGTCGGAGGGGGGAGTGTGTGTGCAACTGGCTCATGAGCAAGACAGGGAAGATGTCTTCAAATTTCTTCCACCCAGGCTCATTCTTCCTAACTAGGAGGCCACATCAACATGCACTCAGTACTCTACAGGACTTATATATTTGTGTGCTTAGTATTATTATTATTTTTAAGCAGGAGTTGAAACAGAAGAGCTACGTACGCAGGGGAAAAAAATACAACAGGTTTTTACAGCTCCAGGGATACCTGATACCACTCATGGCAGGGACAAAAATCCAGACCCACACCTAGTCACAACATGTTAATATATTTAAATCCTTAGACTGCTGATACTTACATTCCTGCTTAAAGGTGAAGTACTCTGTGAGGTGCCTGCACTCGTGGTTCCCTCGAAGGAGGAACAACGTTTTGGGATGATTTATCTTTAAACTCCATAAATACAGCACGCACTGCAAGAAAGGGAAAGAGGAGAGGGCATGTAATAAAAACCTTTTATAGGGCACTAATCATCTGTAGACTTCACTAAGTGCTTCTGGGAAGACACCCAACAAGCTGAATTCAAAGTGGAAGCCTGATAGAAACCCAGCTCCATAATCGGCAGTAGATCTTATCTTGGCCAACTCCACCAGTGGGGGGAAAGCCACACTGAGCATTTCTCTATATTAGGCTTGAGTTGGAGAAGTGACAAACGAGATGGCATTCAACTGAAACCAGCCCGGGGCTGGGTGGGGGCAGCTTTTATTTTATTTTGGGTTTTTTTTCTATCTCCTTCCAAGCAGAAACCAAAGCAAAAAGCACCCATTGCCAGAGCAGCAAAGCAAACCCAGCTGCGCGGCGAGATGTGCTCTCCAGATGTCCCTCTGCAACCTAAACCAGAGACCATCCAGCACAACAGACAGCCCTGCTAGACATTTTATTGACTGCATTAAACACCAGAAAAAATTCAACTTCATCTTCCCCACAGACTTCCCCCCCCACACAAGCCCTGCCTCTGTTTTTCTGCTTACGCTACAGTCATGTGAAGCTCAAGTTCAAAACAGGAAAAGCCCAGCCAAAAAAACAAGCTTGGTAAAGCCTTCTGGCTTTGAGGAGGGCTTTCCACATCCCTTATCTGAGCAGCAACACCTGTAAAAAGATCATCTTTGATGAGGCGCAGACCAAAGTCAAACTCAAACAATCATTTTCAGCAGAAAAAGTTCAGGGTGGGTTTCCAAAGAGGCGACGTGAAGAAGGGAAGGGCTGGAGAGCAAGTGTGCTCACCCTTCTGTGCTATACATTGTCAAGCTGACAGCTAAATCAGCTGGTATCTAGTCTGGGGAAATGTTATCACATTTCCCTTGTTGATTTGGAGTGCTGGAAGGACAACCCATAATGACAGCAAGCTTGAAGATCTGGATTAAGTCTCTAATAAGAGCTTACCCTTTAGGCTGACATGCTACAGAAGCGACACACACTCTGAGAACGTGAACCACGAAGCCTGTCAACAGTTTTACACTTAAAAACCTTGCTGATCTGGTGCACAGATCTCTGGGAACCAGCTGCTGTGGCAGGGGAACAACATCCAGAACCGAAATAATCAGAGGATCAGAGATTGGTTTGGGTGGGAAGGGAGAAATAAACCAGTTTCCAGTTCGTTTTCAGGACAGACACCTTGGGTATCGTGGTATTTAAGCACTGAAGCTGCAAGGCAAAGCTCTACATTAGTCATTCCAGATCCAAACTGGGATCCCTAAGATCCCAGGGAGCTGCAGAGCACCCATCTGTGTCTAACTCCAGAATTGAACCCCACAGAAAAATACTTGATTGTAAGTTCTTAAGTCTAAAACCAAACACAAACAGGGCCAGGGGCAGTGACAGGTAATTTAAGCTGTGCTGAACAAAAATCATGTTTGATTGCATCTGTTCCCAGGAGGAATGCTCCCAATGGAAGAACTTACAATTATTCTGTGATTCAGAGCTTTAACCTCCTGTCTTTCTCAACCTCAATGTCACTGGGCTAGCACGAGATCTGAAAAGTGTAAGTCACTTTAAAGGAACCAAACGACTTGGCAGGGAGAAAGCAACAAGCCCTGGAATCACGGCTCCAAAGCAAAGCATGGAAGTGGAGACATCCACAAAGAGGTGGGCTTGGGATCTAGAGAGGGTCAGAGATATTTCAAAATCCACTGGTAGTGTTTTAAAAAGGAGCTGGAAGTGAACAGAGTCACTCAGCACCAGAATTCCTCCTGGAGGCACAGCAGGCAAGCCACAGATGCCAGGAGAAAATGCCTCTGGAATGGCTGCAAATCCATCTGCTCTGAGCTGCTTCCCAAGGAACCACGGGGGCTGCCAGGTACTGGTGGGATAAGGAGGAGCAAAGGACATTCAGCAGTCCTCTCCAGCTCCAGAGAGGCTGGAATGAGGAACAGGGGAGGTTTCCACACTCACGTGCCTCAGATGCTTCCTGGCGATTTGTCCAGATCCCTTTCCCAGACTCCCAAGGCACAGTGCCCAGGAATTGATTCCTGCCTGTTAACAACAGCCAAGGAGCAACTCCAAGCAACTGGGGCTTACTGGGCTCCAACCATCCCTTTCTCTCCTTATTCTGCCCATGGGCCTGAAGCCCAAACCCAACTGGTCACCCCCATTTTATTCCCCCCCTTTCCCTCAGCAGGGGGAAGCTCAGGAGGCCACGGTGGTGGAACCAGGAAGGGAATTGTGACCTGTAACCCCAGGGAAAGGCCAGAACTTGCCCACAAGCCACACTGTGCCCTCTCATCCCATTTATGAAAGTTAGAAACATCCAGCCTGCCAGCTCTTCCCAGAGCTGCCAAACTCCAGCATCCCAGCCCATGAATCCATCCTCACTCCCTCCCGACACCACTGACTGGATCTTTGATTTTATTCTGGATAAAACCAGAACATTCCATCCTGCTGAGATTACTGGACGTGCAATTCCTTAATTAGATGGTGATCATGTAATTGGATTTGAAAACCTCGCCTGGCAAAGGTGTGTGCCATCACCATGCCACCTTGACTGATAAATCTACACTTGCCATGGGTTCTATTTTTGGTCATAAGAATTGTTTCACTCTTTAATTTAATAAAACAACTCTTATTCATTGTGTTCCAGCAGCTCTGGCTTCACAGACCAGGATGGTCCCTCACTGACTAGCACGGGCACAGATCTCTCTTGCCCTAAAGGCCAGGAGATGAAGCAAAAAAGCTTCCAACATTTTGAAGAAGCATCTTTCCCACTTGGAGACTGATGGGAGAATTCTTCCCCAGGCTCCTGCCTCATCAGCATCTCCAAACCAAGGACTCCAGCCCCTTTTCCACAGTGCCCAGCCCCATTTCCATGCTGCCCAGCCCATTTCCATACTTCCCAGCCCCATTTCCATGTTCCCAGCCCCATTTCCATGCTGTTCAGCCCCATTTCCATGCTGTTCAGCCCCATTTCCATGCTTCCCAGCCCCATTTCCCTGCTGCCCAGCCCTATTTCCATGCTGCCCAGCCCATTTCCATACTTCCCAGCCCCATTTCCATGTTCCCAGCCCCAGTTCCATACTTCCCAGCCCCAGTTCCATGCTGTCCAGCCCCATTTCCATGTTCCCAGCTCCATTTCCATGCTGTCCAGCCCATTTCTATGCTGCCCAGCCCCATTTCCATACTGCCCAGCCCCATTTCCATGCTGCCCAGCCCCATTTCCATACTTCCCAGTCCCATTTCCACACTGCCCAGCCCATTTCCATACTTCCCAGCCCCATTTCCATACTTCCCAGCCCCACTTCCACGCTGCCCATCGGCCCCTTCACAACATTGGAACCCGTGGACTGTCCCTCTTGCTGTCACAGCAGGCTTGGTGGCACAAACTCCGAGTCCTCTTCCACCAGACATCAGCCATCTCAGCTTTCACAGAGTTGTTTTCCTCCCCTCTCCTCCCTCCAACAACTCCCTTCTTTTAAAAAACAACCCAACCAAACCACGCTTCATAGCCTCATTAAACTTACTGGGAATGAACAGTTTTAAATGAGAATTTCCCTCAGCCAGAGGCCCAGAAATAATTTGCTGAAGACATCCAGCTGAGCTGCTGAACAGAGAGGCTTCTGGGGTTTTCTAAAGGTTTTGTCTGAGCCACAAACTGCTCCTTTTACCTTGACAACCAAACCCAGCAATGGGGAAAGCTTGCAAGGGTTCTCTGGGCTGCTGGCAGGCAGCACGTTTTGCCTTAACACCTCCTTGCCCCCCAGTTTTGCATCTTGTTTCCTGATTTTCTGGCTCAGGATGCAATTATACAATTACCTCCTGTTTCATTCAGTTAAAAGGTCATGATGATCAGCTGCTCTGGACAGGCAGTCCGTAATATTCCACACCCAGCCCATGGATGCACAAGTTTGTGCAGTGACTCACGACAGCCTGATGGGGTTGGTTCCCTCCACCTTCCCAGTGCTGAAAGCACAGGGAAACCTGGATCCCTTTCCATCACCTGAACCTCTGGGATACAGCAAAGCCAAAACACAGATCAGCAATCTCTGCACTTCAGGGTCCAGCTGCTACAGCTTTACATTTTATAGAAGTCTTCAATAAATATATATATAATGCAAAGACACCCATTAACTCTTCTTGTAGCTTCAAACCCCCTGTGGTTTCACTACAGAAACCAGCTTCTGCACATCCAGGTGGGAATATCCTAAAACACACAGGCTGCACTTGGCAGTAGGTGGAGAGAAGAGGCACACACATCAAGGGGAACAAGGGAATCAAAACTCCTAGATCCTGCTTTATCAGTGACATTTGGATCAGCCCCCGCATGTACTAATCAAAGCCCACCCTGAATCGTGAGAGATCCATGTGGGGTAAGGGCTCTGTGGCTTTCCCTCTGCAGTTGTGGGGGGAAAGAGGAAAGAGGAGGGTCAAAGAGCACATGAATTTAAAGCTTTCTGCTCAGTGTTGATGAAAACCAACTGCCCCAAGGCTCCTGAGCCTGAAAACATCAGCCTTGCACAAGGTGGGAGCATTAGGCCACAAGAGAGAGCTGATGAGGTTCATCTATCATTTTCAGACTTTCCACCTCAAAATAATCTAACACCTCTGCACCACCTCTGTTCTCCAAGGTGGAAGCATCATCCATCCTCCCTGGAGTCCTTCCATCCTCTCACAGCATGGAGAGGGCAGCAGTGCCTAACCCTCAGAGCTCATTTCACCTCCAGAGTGAAATCCCCACGTCAGATCAACCCCAGGGTGAAAGCAACGAGTGGGAGAAGCAGCACTTCCCCACTCAGGAGCTGTAAAATCAGGGCATGACAACCGTCATTCTTGGTTAATAACAAAATAAAACCCCACATCTTCTCTCAGAAAAGAGTTTCTGTGCTAAAATATAATCTCTTTTCCAGGTAAACAGACTGCAAACCTGATCTGTACAAGCCAGGCCATGTCAACAAGCTCCGAGATGCCTGTTCTTCCCCTTCCTCCCCAGGGATCACGGGCTCCTCCTGCCAGCACCACCAGAAATCCCAACAGCCACAACCCCACCTTTCCAGCATCCGTCCCTGTTATCCTGGAATCTGCTCCTTGTCACACCTTGGCTCCCCGACAGTTTTCAGGAGCACAGGGAGTGCAAGGCTGGAAGGAAGCCAGGAGGCTGCTGAAGCACAAGCTGTTCACGGTACCCTCCTAATTCCTCTGCAGATTCCTTCAAAGGAGCACGTGTATCCACCACTGTCAAGAGTTCCTCCCCCAAAATTTAACCAGGAAAAATTCCTCTGCAGACCCAGCAGCTCCAGCTCTGTGGTCTGTAGCCTCCCTCTTCAGAGAAAAAACACTTCATTATTCCACCTCCCATGCCCCCATTTCCCTAAATAACCCCCAGGACGTTGCTTCTGAGTGGAATAAATTCTCCTTTTCAACCCAGCTCTGCTTTTCTGGAACCAGAAGGCTGCAGTCCCTTGGGATCTGCAGCACTTGCTAGCAGCTCTCCCAGCCTGCCTGTCCCTCACAGGTCTCAGTGGGGCAGCAGCAGCCATGGGGACCCATTGGTTCCTTTGCTCTTTAAGACCTTTCAGCTCACAGGGTCACCCAAACACCTGCTTGGTGACATGGAATCAGACTCCTGGAACGGTTTGGGTGGGAAGGGACCTGAAAGATCACCCAGATCCAAGCCCCTGCATGGGCAGGGACACCTCCCACCAGCCCAGGTTGCTCCAAGCCCCATCCAACCTGCCCTTCAACACTGCCAGGGATGGGGCAGCCACAGCTTCCCTGGGCAAATTGATCCAATGTCTCACCACCTTCACACTCAAGAATTTCCTCCTCATGTCCAATCTCAATCTCCCTCTTCCAGTTTCAACCCATTCCCCCTTGTCCTCTCACTCCAACCCACTGTCCCAAGTCCCTCCCTAGCCTTCCTTCCTAACACAACTCCAGATGTCTGGCTGATGCCTGACAGGTGACAGCCTTGCTGTGACAAGGTAGATTGTCACAGAGGGCACAGCATGGCCAGGTACACCATGAAATGCCTCAGCACTAAGCTCCTGGCTCACAGGGAGCTGTACAGAAGCCCAGGTGATTTATTCCTCCTTCCTCCTGACCCTGTCCCTGCCACCACAAGGTGGATGCTTTCAGGGGGACAGTGGGGAAGCAGTGACTCAGCAGTGCAGCCCTTTCTTTTCCCTGCTAAACTGAATCCTGCAAGTTTTGAAACACTTGCTGCCCACTGCCTGCTAGGACCCTGCTGCCTGCAACACACAACCAGCTCTCCCTCTTGCTCCCCTGACTGACAGCTACAAGTGATATTAAAACTCCAGTTCAGGAGCCAGAGTTCAGCCATTAACCCCAGTGCTGCTGCTTAACTCTGGCACTGGTTGAGGATCCAGTTCAAAATCAGGACATTTGGACACCAGTTTTCTGCCAAAAATCCTATCCTAAATGACCAGCATGTCCTTCCTTGCACGCAGAACTGGACTAAAGCATAAATCCAACCTAAGGGTGCTGTATTTCCCAGTTCAGTTCAACACTTTTAGCACTAGCAGCCCCCAGGCCCATCTTTATTTGTTACCTCTATACTGAAGTAGCCTCTGTCCACGTAGTCTCCCAGGAAGAGGTAGCGGGTGTTATTGGGTGATCCTCCAACTTCAAACAACTTCATGAGGTCAAAAAACTGCCCGTGAATGTCACCACACACTAGGGGAGGAAGAGCAGCACAAAAGAGGGACAGAATTACATGCTAAGAAAAGAAAGGTCATGAGAGCAACAGGGAGCAGAGCGTGGCTGTGCTCTGACCCAAGCCCCCCCTGCTTTACATTCAGCTTCTGCAAAGATGGACAAGATCCACACCAGCAAAACTCTCTCTCCTGAGAGCTCAGGCAAGGAAGGAAGGAACTGGAAGGAACAGCACAGAAAAAGCTGCCCCACTGAGCAGCTCCTGTTTCCTAGATGGCATTTATTCATAGAATTCTGCAATGGTTTGGGTGGGAAGGGACCTGAAAGATCATCCAGTTCCAACCCCCTGCATGGGCAGGGACACCTCCCACCAGCCCAGGCTGCTCCAAACCCCATCCAACCTGCCCCTCAACACTGCCAGGGATGGGGCAGCCACAGCTTCCCTGGGCAACCTGGGCCAGGGTCTCACCACCCTCATAGCAAAGAATTTCTTCATAATGCCTAAGCTAAATATCCCCCCTTTCAGTTTAAAACCATTCCCTCTTGTCCTATCACTGCTCTCTCTGATGAAGTCCCTCCCCAGCTTTCCTGGAGCCCCTTCAGGCACTGGAAGGTGCTCTCAGGTCTCCCTGGAGTCTCCTCTTCTCCAGGCTGAACACCCCAACTCTCCCAGCCTGTCTCCAGAGCAGAGGTAGGGTGAATTAGGGTGAATAAGAGATATATACTGTATCCTTATATAAATATACGTATAACATCCATATATTGTATCCTTCTCCAGGCCTGCAGCCACAGAAATCCCTCTGACCTGTGATGGGAGCCTCCACTTCAATCATGGTCTTCTCATGCCTCAGGATGGCAGCCCCATCGTTGATGATCTTCAGCGCCGCGTCCTCTTCCAGGCGCCCTTCCTTTACCAAGTGGCTCTTCAAGACATCAAGCCTTGGCTTCCCATCCTCAAACACCTCCTTCAGAGTCAGCCGCTGCGTGGGAGGAAATGGGACAGCTGGAAATGGAAGCAGAGAAGTTAGCAACGTGTCTCTTTTCTTTTTTTTTTTTTTGGAGGGGAGTGAAAAAAAAAAAGGATAGGCTTTTTAGCAGGAGGCTTTCGTTCCAAGCTCCAAGACACACTCAGAAATACACTTGCCTGGAAATGATGCTCTCAAACACAAAGAAAAGCTGCTGAATACATCCCTCAGCATGGTTAAAAAGCCACCATATGCAGACTAAATCATGGGATGGTTTGGATGGGAAGGGACCTTCAAGATCATCTAGATCCAAGCCCCTGCATGGGCAGGGACACCTCCCACCAGCCCAGGCTGCTCCAAGCCCCATCCAACCTGCCCTTCAACACTGCCAGGGATGGGGCAGCCACAGCTTCCCTGGGCAACCTGGGCCAGGGTCTCACCACCCTCACAGCCAAGAATTCCCTCCTCATCTCCAACCTCCATCTCCCTCTCCCAGTTTTCATCCATTCCCCCTTGTCCTCTCCCTCCCTGCCCTTGTCCCAAGCCCCTCCTCAGCTCTCCTGGAGCCTCCTCAGAAACATGCCAAACTAGGCTGCATTTAGCAGGCAAAGCAATCATGCTGGTCAAATAATAGAGTGACTAACAGCAACCAAACCAACCTCTTTTAAATGCAAAGGGAGCAGCAATTTAGCTTGGAAACCCGGGGAGGGGAGCAAGAGTGGGGAAAAAGCAAAGAGGCAGCACAAGAGATTTTCAAATAATGTGAAATGTAGGACAGAGGAGGACAGGAGCAGGTGTCATGAAAGAGGAGCTGGTGGAACCTCTTTCATCAGTGGCTTTGGAAGTTTTTCTCTGCTGGGTCCTTGCTAAGTGGCCCTGAATGGTCCAGGGCACACGTCATGCTTTCCCCACTGAGCTGCCAATTAAAGAGGTTTAAACAAGACCCCTGCTTATGCCAACACAGGCTGGGCAACATTTTATGCCTTTTTTTTTTTTTTTTTTTTCCTAAATGAAAAGACTCCTCTGGTAATTGAGGATAAACTTGGCATTTTGCAGGATCTCAGGTATTTTTTTCTCCCTCTGTGTTAAGGGCAGTGGTGTCTGCAGGAGCAGGCAGGGAAGTTGCAGGGCTGACAGAAATAGGTTCTGCTGGACCTAGGGAGGCTGGAAGGAGTTGGGTGGGATCATGGGCAGAGGGCTGGGAGCAAGGGAGGCTGTGGGACTCCCTGCCATGAAGTGACTGGAAAAGGATTTGTAAATACTTGCACAAACTGGGCAGTTGTCCGAGCATCTGCCATCTGACTCCAAGGGAACAGAGAGAGTGCTTGAAGGTCAAATGATTTATAAGGAAGAGAACAGAGACAGAAGCCATCCAGCTCCGTATTCCCCCATCATCCCAGGCCTTCAAAGACAGCCACTGCCTCCAGAGCCACCCTAACACAGTGAAAAGCCCACAGAAGTGGGGACAGAGATGGCACGAGACCACGAGAGCAGTTCTGCCTGTCACACAAGTCAGAAGAGATCCATGGAAAGCTCCTGGCATGGTCTGCTTTGCCTTTTCTTGGTAGCCCTAGCGAGCGGAGTTATGCAAGATAAAATATGAGGCCAGGCTGATGCGAGCAGCCAAGAAGTTTTATGTAAGTTCCCTCACTGGCTTTGCATGGCTCCACTCCCACAAGGAGCTGGGCATGATCAGGAACCAGCTTCTCCTCTGCTGTGCCTGTCTGCCAGCCAAGCTGGCAGAAAAGGAAAACCTGCTCCAGAGATGCCAGAGAGACCAGCACCCTCCTGGGAATGCACACACGCAGCAAAGGCCTCATGCTAAGCAAGGGATTGCTCCACTTTTCTCCTCACCCTGCTTCTCCCTAAACCCACCCCTAAAAAGATATTCCCAGCTCCCTGAGCAGCTCTGGAGCAAAACACTCCTGGTGCACCTGGAGCTGTCAAGCACTTCTGAAAAATCCTCCACCCAGTAGAGGGGCCACGAGAAGCACAGACTGGAGCCCAGGCTAAAACCCACACCCAGCAGTGCCCGTTGCAGCAGGGCAAGAGGATGAGTATTTAAGTAATTAGTGTTGTCAAAGCAAGTAATCCTGTTAGGCAGCACAACTTGTGTAAGGGCTTTAGCCAACTCAGGGCAAGCAGTCACCCCACGCACAAATACCCACTCTGTTTTGTATTTTTAAAGAGCTGAATTTTATCCTCATTAATGCTCAGTTCTCTCAGAGGGACCAGCATGGCAGGAGGAGTCTTGTCTCTGTCTCACTGTGGCTGGTCACAGGCTGCCTGAGCAGCACCAAACCAAAAGATGCTAAGCTCAGCCTCAGAGCTCCTTCCACGCACTGCCCACAGATGATAATTAACTAATATGATGGATAAAACAGTCACAACATCATGAGCAAGGGCTGTGACCTTGGTGCCATCCTCCCTTTGTATCCAAAACCAGGTGTTGCCTCCAGCCTGGTGTCCACAGTGAAATCTTTAGGTCTGGGGCTGGTGATCTTGCACACCAAGCCCCAACAACAGGGCACAAAGGCAAGTCAACTTCTGAGGTGTAAAATGGATTAAAAGGTCAGAAGTGCTTGAGGGAATGTGGTAAGAGAACTGTGATATTTTTACTAGGGCTTGGAGTGAGAGGACAAGGGGGAATGGATTAAGACTGGAAGAGGGAGATGGAGGTTGGAGATGAGGAGGGAATTCTGGGCTGTGAGGGTGGTGAGACCCTGGCCCAGGTTGCCCAGGGAAGCTGTGGCTGCCCCAGCCCTGGCAGTGTTGAAGGGCAGGTTGGATGGGGCTTGGAGCAACCTGGGCTGGTGGGAGGTGTCCCTGCCCATGCAGGGGCTTGGATCTGGATGATCTTTCAGGTCCCTTCCCACCCAAACCATCCCATGACTCTATGATCTCTTTGCTTGACTATTGTGCACAACTCCATTCACTACAAAATTAACGCAGATTTTATTTGCCAGTCCAGGAGCAAGTGGGCATTTGCAGAGAGGATAGTTAGGGATGGGAAATGTTGATTAAAAGACTGTTTCTCTACAAAACCAGAGCCCATCAGTGCAAAAAAAGTCTCTGTTCCTCCAGGAGAAAAGCCTGCTCTGTATTTCTCCATCCCTGTTTAAGCTCTCTTGGCTCTTCCAGCCTGGATTGGGTCGGATCAGATAATCTATTGTAAGAGGAGGTGAAATGAAGCAAAGATCCTCTCTCCTTCTCCCATGACCAGAGGCAGCAGCAGCAGGCAGAGCAGGGCTGCCCGACCCACACCTCCAGCAAGAGCCACGGGAGAGAAAACAAAGTGATCCTCAAATTCATGTTTATCTATCTGAGAGTTCCCTTGGACTACTGCACAAAGCACCAAAGGGAGATTCATGACTGAAAAAGGAGCAAGTGCTGTTTGCCTGAAGTGCAAACTCTGCTTGTTCCCCGTGGGGTTGGGTTTCCAACAAAAAAAGGAGGTGTCCTCTCCCCCTGGGGTTGCCTGGGGCTTCAAGTCCAAAATGCCACCCAGGATTAAATGTGTTTGATGATCAGCTGGAGAGGGATTTATCTATAACTCCTGACACCCCTCTCAAGTGAAGCTGGAAGGCACTGAATGCAAAAGCCCCCTTCCTTGCCTGAGAGATGGTTGAGCAGGTGGTTACAGATGCACTTTGGGGTGAGAAAAGCACATTTTGGGCCTTCTGAAGCAGCCGGGAGAGCTCAGACAAAACTAGGCACAAGTAAAAGCTGTATTTTATGCTCAGACACACGACTAAAGGTACTAACAGCTTCCAGTTCCTGCACCCTCCCCAGCTGTGCTGGAAGGCACCCCAGAGACCTGAGGAGGGTTTGATACCAGGGGTGACAGATGTCCACCTGCCACAGAGGAGATGTCACTGAGGAAGCTGGACCTGTCTGGTAAAGGTAGAAATCTCTATGGTGAGCAGTCTGCATGAAAGGAGGAGAGAAAGTGCCTCCTGCCTTGAGCTCTGACAGCACCAGGTCAGGGCTTTTTTTTTTTCCCCCGCCTCAGTTTCCAAATAGTCCAGTGTTATTTTTATCAGAGATTATTCTTATCATTATTTTTATTCCCATTCACACCTAACCTACATTTGCCTGTTCAAAGTCGAGTCCAGGGCTCCCAGGGTGCCAGCTGAGAGGCAATAACCTGGAGAGGTTCAGCAACCCGACAGCAATTCCATGTTGTGCCTGCAGAAAGTTTAACTTCCAGGATCACACCCAACTTCCACAAGGCAAAAATACCTGGAAGTGATGGGTGCTGCTTTTTCCCACAGCAACACTCCAACCAACCTGCTTTGGTGCTTCAGGGTCCAGACCAAGAGCAAGGATGGGCTGAGCCTCAGCAGCTCCAGTTCAACCCAAACCTGTTGTTAGTTTAGTAGCAACTACCCAATTTTCCCTGGAATTATCTTTATTTTCTTGAAATTATGAGCCATACAAATTTCTGGTCATAAAATGCCAAGATGTCTTTGTTTTGAGAATCCCTACACTGGTCTGCATGACATTTTCTTTCCCCTGGGGTGCCTCAGTGCAAACTTTACACCAGAGTCTGCAAAAACAGATGTATGCTTGATCCCAATTTTTCAAAGCCTGGATCAAGTCCTGAGAAAATCATCTGTCATTTTCCAGTCTGCAGCAGTGCTGGCACAGGAGCCCTGACCCTGCAATGGCAGAGAACTTCTGCTCTCTGCAGCTACAGGAGCTGTGGAGACACAAAATGAGCAATATAGACCCTAAATATGCAGATGTAAAAAGACACAGATAAATATACATCCTCCTAATACCAAAGAAAATCAAGGAACTTCTCCCCTTCCCACTGGACTGTGGTAACATCAATAGACAATAATCCCTGAGGGGAGTCACCAAGTCAAGCAAATAGAGTGTCTGGCCCACAAGACTTGGGGTGTCTTCCTCATCCATTTTACAAGTGGAAATTCCTACTGAATGGCAGCTCCTTCCAATCCAGAGGAGCATTAAATGCAGTTCCAAATGCCCCAGTTTTACCCCAAACCAGCCAGAGCTGTGCTGCTGGAGCCAGCTTCCCAGTATGCAACCGGTTCACAGAGCTTGCTCTGCTCCTTACCATGAACCAGATTCCTTTTTGTAGGGCAACCAGAGTATCTCTTCATAATAACACTAAAAATATCTGTATTGTACATTGAATTCTGCCAAACTGAACAATTTTCTTGGAGGTGGGAGAGACAGAGTCATGGTGATACTAGAGTTGAGGGAAACAGACTCATCAACTGAACCATTCCCATCAGCAAAACTCTTGACCTCACCAACTGCCTTTCAGTCATTCAAGAAGTAACACCTGAATTTTTGAGGACACGTTGACTCTCAGTTACTAGAATCTGTCTGTGCAGGTGCCCTGAATTCCAGGAAAAAAAGAAGCAAGTGACAGTCCTGTGCATCAAAACTCAAACACAAACACAATGTGAGCCAAACGAGCACAACCCTGGCCATGCTCACAGTTCCCACAGACCCAGAGAACTACTAAATGCAATGCCAAGAGGCTAGAAAACCATAAAAGATGCCTAAGTCAGTGTCCATCTGTGCATTTTGGAAGCCTCAGGGGCTCTAAAACCTTGCAGCTACCTGAGCTGTGCACACAGACTCCTAAATTTGAATTGGGATAGAAGGTAATTAACCTTAAATCATAGAATCATGGAATCACGGAATGGTTTGGGTGGGAAGGGGCCTGAAAGATCATCTAATTCCAATTCCCCTGCACGGGCAGGGACACCTCCCACCAGCTCAGGTTGCTCCAAGCCCCATCCAACCTGCCCTTCAATACTGCCAGGGATGGGGCAGCCACAGCTTCCCTGGGAATCCTGTTCCAGGGTCTCATCACCCTCACTGCAAACAATTTCCTCCTCATGTCCAACCTCCATCTCCCTCTTCCAGTTTTCATCCATTCCCTTTGTATTATCTGCACTTTTTTATTTCCAGAAGAAGCAACCAGAGAAACTGCCCACGTATTTCTTCTTCACCTCCCTTGCATCTGCTATGATCATGGTTCTTCTGCTAGCAAAAGAGCGTGGACAGGAAACAGTGTCAGCAGACTAGGAAAAAAAGAAGAGGTGTCTTTGCCCAAGTAAACTGTGGCTACTCAAGGAGGGTTCAAACCATGCCAGGGCAGGGAAGCCCAGAGGCAACTACAATGGCCCCTGCTGCTGGTCCATCAGTTGGGGCTGGCACTCTGCTCCCTCTCCTCACTCCCCAAGGAGCTGGGTGAGATTAAGCAGGGAGTATTTAATTAGAACAGAGGCGACTTAAGGCTGTCACTGCACATCAGCTGCCCAGCTCTCAGCCTGGGGAGCCTCCTCAAGGCTTCCCCCGTGTCCAGTGGCTCTTCATGCCATGGCTCCTCCCCTGATATGGAACATGAAGCCATGGCTGAGACCCAGATGCATGATGCCCTGTTGGTTTTCTTCTTGCCAAAGCTCTCTGTGGTCAGAGACTGTCTCAAAAATGCACTTAGTGGGCACTGAATTTCCTCAGCCTCCTTGGGAGTGACGCAGACATGAAAACTGTACTTGCTTCAGAGGTCTGTGGAGTGTCCAGCACCCACATTGCCACCTGTAGGTCCCTCTCCTAGTGACCAGCTCTGATGAGCATTTGCCTGGGATTGTCATTGAGATAATCTGTCTGGACCCAAGTCCTCTGCAGGGGACACAGGCTCCTCACACCAACTGCCCAGCAAGGACAGCACAGAAACCCTCAACACCAGCCTGGAAAAAAAAAATATAATCTCTTTTGAGGCCTTTGAGCTCTCATAGACTTTCCAACAGTTAAAAATATATGTATTGCTATGAAATAACCACAGAATCAGGTCAGGAAAGACCTTTTAGATCATCGAATTCAAGCATACCCCAACTCTACCAACTATAACTCAAGACTACTAAGTCCAGTTCTTAAACCACGTTCCTCAGCCCCACATCCACACATCTCTTAAATTCAACCACCTCCCTGGGCAGTGCTTAATTAACCTCTCAGTAAAGAAATGTTGCTAAGATCTAATCACTTGACAGCACAAAAACCCCCAGCAAAGCTGGTGTCTTCCTCTCCTCAGCTCCACCAGTGGGCTGGTCCCTCAGCCAACTCGAGGGGGTCACTTAAGAGTGGAAAAGAATAAAGGAAGAGAAAAAGGCCGAGGTCTGCAGCAAACAGCTGCAGCTACTGAAAAAAACCAACACAACACAACCCAGCGAGCTCCCCAAGGGAGACAGGAGGGGATTCCTAGATGTCAGCAGGCAGGGAAATTCACCACCTGTTTCACAAGGTTAGTGAGCTGCCAGCACGGCCACGGAGGGATCATTAATAGAAGGACAGCGGGGCTTTGTGTGCCAGGCAAATCCCCCACCTGCTGGGGAGGGGGAACCTGACCCCAGCACCCGCAGGGAGGGGGTGCTAGGAGGGAGGGGGTGCTAGGAGGGAGGGGGTGCTGACTCCACAGTTAAGCAGACACAGCTTTGCACCCTGTGTCATTTCAGTATCTGGCTTGGGACGATGAACCGGGCAGGAATTGGCTGCTGCACATGGGAAACCTGAACAGAATCATAGACTCATGGAATGACTTGGAAGGAACTTTATAAAGATCATCCAGACCCAACCCCCTGCATGGGCAGGGACACCTCCCACCAGCCCAGGTTGCTCCAAGCCCCATCCAACCTGCCCTTCAACACTGCCAGGGATGGGGCAGCCACAGCTTCCCTGGGCAACCTGGGCCAGGCTCTCACCACCCTCACAGCCAAGAATTTCCTCCTCATGTCCAACCTCAATCTCCCCTCTTCCAGTTTTCATCCATCCCCCTTGTCCTCTCCCTCCCTGCCCTTATCCCAAGCCCCTCCCCAGCTTTCCTGGAGCCCCTTCAGGCACTGGAAGCTGCTCTCAGGTCTCCCTGGAGCCTTCTCTTCTCCAGGTTGAACACCCCAACTCTCCCAGCCTGGCTCCAGAGCAGAGCTGCTCCAGCCCTCCCATCATCTCTGTGGCCTCCTCTGGACTCTTTCCAGAAGCTCCACGACCTTCTGGTGTTGCGGACTCCAGAACTGGATACTCCCCTGCACTGGGGGTCTCACCAGAGCAAAGTAGAGGGGGAGACTCTCCTGCCTTGACCTGCTGGCCATGCTGCTGGTGACAACCCAGGACACGGTTGGTTTCAAACACAAGATGGGGCTCAGTTTCTCTTCTCCTCCCATCTCACACCTCAGAGCTCCACCCCGAGTTGCATTTTCTCTGGATCAAAATAGTTCTGGTTAAAAAACGTGTCCTGCAATGAACTTACTGCAATGTTTGACATTTATACTCACATAGCACCTCAGAGCCACACAGAGGTGCAGACAGTCTGAAGGGAGCTGCAAACTAATTAAAATCTTCCCAGTGGCCAGACTGGAGTTCAGCCAGAGCAGCTTTCTTCCAAACCAAAGAGTAAGGAGCCCAATAAATGAGATAAAATAAGTTCTAGTGATGCTTTCAGAGCAGCTTCACAGACCTTCACGTGCCAGGGACGGAGTGTGATGACAGGATCGCCCAGTTTTCCCAGAAGCAGCAAATCCAGCCCTCTGCTGTGCCCTTCAAGGTCTTCCTTCAGGAAACACACCTGAGACATCACCTCTAGGATAACATCCTGTGGGATATTCTCACCTTTGGGATAATATCCTCCCTGCTGTCTGAGAAGCCAGTTTGTCACACTCACTACACCCAGCAACTGATCAGAGGGAATATTTCCTAGGCTAGGGAGCTGAAGAGTCCTACTGGGATCACTGGTGACACCACTTCTCTCTTGCTTTCCTGAAACTCACCCCAAAAAACACTTGTCAGTCTCTCACCAGATCCAGCTTGAAGCAGGGAAAAAGTGCTTTAAATTCCCATTTTACAGCCCCTACCACTGCAAAGGAATTCACTCAAGTGGGGCAGCCCTCAGGAAGCAGGAGATTGATGCAGACTTCTGGAAAGAGAAACCCCACCAGCCCTCTCCTGACAGTAGAGCTGAGCTCCCAGCTGGAGGAGGTCCCATTACTCAACACACTCACATCCACCCCTGCTCCTAATGGGAACATGGAGAGATCCTGTCCAGGCTTCCTAGCTGGAGATGCTGCAGCTGGAGACAGCACCGAGGTTGTGCTTCAGAGGTCTGAACTGAGAGTCATGCTCCTCCTCCCTGCCAGCAAAACCTTTAAAAGCTGCCCTGAGATTTCTTTCTGCCTACAGGAAAGCTGGGGAGGGACTTGGGACAAGGGCAGGGAGGGAGAGGACAAGGGGGAAAGGATTGAAACTGGGAGAGGGAGATGGAGGCTGGACATAAGGAGGGAATTCTGGGCTGTGAGGGTGGTGAGAGCCTGGCCCAGGTTGCCCAGGGAAGCTGTGGCTGCCCCATCCCTGGCAGTGTTGAAGGGCAGGTTGGATGGGGCTTGGAGCAGCCTGGGCTGGTGGGAGGTGTCCCTGCCCATGCAGGGGGTTGGATCTGGGTGATCTTTCAGGTCCCTTCCCACCCAAACCATCCCATGATTCTATGATACTGCTTTTAAACCCCCAGGAACTCCCACCCCTCCTCCTCCTGCTCACCTCTGGCCCGTGCCATCCTCACCAGAGATGCTCTGGGTGCAGAGCTGCTCCCATCCCTCCCACTGCCCCCACCAAGCTCCTTCCCCTGAAGGGTTTTCACAGGACACTTGACCCTGCTCTCAAGTGTCATCGTCATATGCCTCTTCAGCACCACGAGCCTGGCAGACTCAGAGCCAAGTCTTGCATTATAGGATAATGCTTATGCCTTTACGTAGCCTGTTTCCTCACTCCTGCTGCTTAATGATGTCTAATTCCATTACTATCCAAGCCATTAACATCCAGAAAACACACCCACCATCCCTACACAACCTGCAAGAGGAGCACAAGGGATCCAACAGGGAACACCTGAAAACCAGCCAAGCTGGGAAGGATCCTGGACAAATATAGGTCTCCAAGGAGTATCTTTAGATTAGCAGGCAGCTCTGCCCCCACTGAGACCCCAGGATTTACCTAAATAGCTCCCTTCATCACAAGCAGCCCAGCGTTGGTTGCTATTTTAAGCCAGCACCCTGCCCTACTTCCTCAGGAACAGCCTCTGCCTCCTCCTGCCTGTGCCACCAGCACCACAACCAGCACGGCTAGAGGCGCCTCATTCCTCTTGTCCTTCTTGGAAGAAATGAAAAATACTATTTCTGCACCTTGCCTGGGTGATGTGGGGTGATGTGGGGCTCATTTCATCTCCCTGCTATGGAATGGGCCCTCCAAGCAGCCTGCACAGCCCTGAAGAGGGGAATGGGATGAACCTTCCCTGGGCTGGTATCCAGGGAAACTGGAAAAACATATCAAACCTGAGGGGTCCAAAGAGGCAGGACCTTTACAGGGTCATGGAATGATTTGGGTTGGGAGGGACCCTAAAGATCATCCAGATCCAACCCCCTGCATGGGCAGGGACACCTCCCACCAGCCCAGGCTGCTCCAAGCCCCATCCAACCTGCCCTTCAACACTGCCAGGGATGGGGCAGCCACAGCTTCCCTGGGCAACCTGGGCCAGGGTCTCACCACCCTCACAGCCCAGAATTTCCTCCTCATCTCCAACCTCCATCTCCTTCTTCCAGTTTTAATCTTTCCCCTATGTCCCACCTCCAGCACCAATCTGAAACACCTGGTGTTATTCTCTAAGGAATCAAACGAAATAAAACAGCCAAACCACCTCCTTTTCCTGACACCTTATCACAGTTTTCTGAACAGTTCTTAGAAACCAAGGCTGGGTTTAGGTTTTGCCACCAGTGGTGGCAGTTCTGTGAATCAGCACAACAGCAGAACATCTCTGCTACAGGCAAGAAAGAAACCTGGCCCTGGGTAGTTTCATAAACTAAAAATAGAAAGGTACCACGGGGGTGTTTGGGGCTACATGAATCTTTTTAGAGTTGAACCCGTTGCCCCCAGAGGTTTGCAGAAGTGGCACTGAGTGCTGCATTCAACTTCTGATTCATTTTTGGATCAAGTGCCATGTGGCTGGCAAACTCAGCACCAATTCTGCAACCCCCAACCTCAAACCTGCCCCTTCTCTTAGCACATCCCATTTACAAACAGCAAGAGACTTTCCTGCAAGAAAGAGCCCCCTAAAAAATACCAGTTTCCCAAGTAATTTGGAGAGATCCTGTGGGGTTCAGGCAGGTTGAAGGATCATTTGCACTCCAGACCTTTTTGAGCTCAGTCCAGACAAGTTGCTGCACTATGACACCACTTGCTTTTTAGAGATCCCACCACTGCATCTTGACTCAGATGGTATTTGCACTTTTCCTCTGCTGTGCCCTGAGTCTCAACACATGAACCTCGGCCTTTCTCTCCATTTTCTGCCACTTCCACACCTCATTTCCCTCCCTCCCCCCAAATATTTCTTCTTAGCCACCAAACTGCAACAACCAACAAGACAAACCAACTGAAGCCTTAGAGAAGACAAACAAGAAGGGCAACCACAGTGATGGTGCTGCTTATTTTTCAACAGCCACAACTTCCCTTGGGTTTAAGATGTCCCTGAACCTTCCCTTGCTTTGCACACAGTTATAAAGCTAATTTGACTGTGTGTGCTCTGCTAGAAAAGTTCTCCACAGATCCCAGTGGAGAAAACCCAATTCTCATCTATCCAACTGCACCTCAGGAGTAGTTTATACTAAAAAAACAAAACAGCAAGGAAGCTACATGATTTTCCATGAACTGGAAGTGTCCCCAGATACCAAGGTGAACTTGCACACCTTCTGAAACCCATCCTCTTGGCAGCAGCGTGAGGGAAGCTCTCCAAAGCCTCTTGAAGACAGCACCTATTGATCTGCTGCTGGGCTTTGGCCTCCCAGAGGCTTCTCTTGAAGGAGCCTCACTGAACAAATCCCATGGGATTGGGGCTCTGTTCCTCTGGCAGCATCCCCACCAGGCTCTGAAGGCACAACTTGGCTGTGTGGCGAGAAGGAGAGCTGAGTGTTTGCTGAGTGGGGCTTCACCCCTGCTGGACACACGTGGTGTGAGATATTCCTGGGGTGAACACACTGGGATTGTCCCACCATTCCTTCATTTCCAGAATCAAACCTTAATTGAGTACTAAGCAGATGATCTACAACATATCTGGGAGGTTCACAGCCCAAAGCAAGACAGCTGATGAGTAAGAGAGCATCACCTCAGGGGTCTTGCATCCCCCCCACACACACATTCCAAGTGTCTTCCAGCCAGGAAAAAAACCTGTGTGCCTGGAAAAGCCAAGGTGCTTATGGCAGGACAACAAAGTGCAAATTTTTAGGCACACCACTGACAAACACACAACCAAAAAGTGGGCCCCAGATCCTGGCTGCTCCCCCTTCACCAGCTTTGTGCTGCTGCAACATTTGCCTGACACACACACCCCCGTAGGATGATCCTCTAGATGATCTTCTGTGGCTCAGCCAGGTGTTCAAATTCCAAGATCTTGCTTTTTTAAAGCAATTTTTCGTGGGTGCAGCTGCCAACACAGTGAGCTGGGCGGGTTTCCACTGTTCAGCCACGCTCAGGTGTCTTTGGAAAAAAAGATCCTGGCAGCACAAGGCCATACTTCCCAGAGGATGTCTCACCTTGCAGGTGGGATTTGCTGGAGGTGGGATGAAGGAGGATGACTTCTGGGCAACAAAAAAGCTCTGAAGGTTAATTTCATGGGGTCTGGAGGGAGGAAGAAAGCACCCACCATGCTCTAGATAAGACTTCAAGCATCCAAACCTATGTGCTTCAGGGGTCACGGCACCAGCTCAAAGCATCAAACCCACCTCCAAAATGTCTATTTCACAAGCTGTGGATCCATCAGTTAATTCCATCTCTGGGCTAACAAAGACAACCAGACCTTAATCCCTCAGATTCCCAGCAAAACCACCCAAGCACCTCACGAGAGCACCGAGTTTTGCTGCTAGAACTGGGCTACTAAAAAGCAATTCTTGTCACACCCCAAAAAATGAGAGATGTTCATCAGGAGCATAAAGTCACCAGAGCACAAGTTTAAGCACAAAACCGAGGCAAATGGAAACACAGTATTTCTCCTGACTAAACTTAATTACAGTTAATGCTTCTGCAGGGCTCTAGAGATGTAAATATATAGGTTAAACATAGTTAAAATCCTACATCCTACTTAATTGCAGGCATTTCCAATAGAGCAAAATTAAGTTTTTATCTTCAGGCTTCAATTATTAATAACCACGAACAATGTCACCACCTCTAAACAATAATCACAGCCACGGAAGAAGCTTTTTCTCCCTGGATTTCTAGAGGCACTTGAATCAGTGTCCTGGGAAGACCTGAGGGAAATCAAACGCTCTCCTCGACGAGTCCTCCCGGAGAATTAGTGCACAGAGGGAACAGGTTCCAGCCTCCACCCCTCCTGGCTAGGGGCTAATTACCAAAATTAGCAGGGGCCACCAAGATGTGGGAGGGTTGTCAAGCCCCTGAGTGGTGTCAGGAATGTCAGTGGGGTTTCCCAGGATCTGGAAGCCCGGGGAAAAAAAAAAAAAAAAAAAAAAAAAAGAAAAAAAAATGGTGTGTGGGTACAGAGGACTCAGCTGAATCATAATGGCTGCATTGACATTACCTTCCCTGAACAAGGCCAACCTAAACACAGGCAGCTGCCTGGGATTTAGCAGGAGATTTACGGTTTGCACCGGCCGCCCGGGCTGCCTGCAGACCTACAAATCACCCAGCCACACACACAGGCCTCTGGGGAAGACCCCAGGTCCCCCCCAAATCTATAAACCCTCCAGCCTTCTTCCGAGCTGCACGGCTGGAAAAATAACCCAGGGCTAACCAAGCCTGAGAGGCCTCAAAGTCCAGGCTGCCACCCTAGTCCACTTTCCCTTCATTTGAGGCCACGGTTATTAACATCTAAACATGTGATCGGCCACATGAGAGGCTAAAAAAAATCACTCTGACCCCTCCAGAGGAGAAGGTAGAGGTGGCAGCTTGCATTTCTGGGGTGGGCACACCTCTGCACTGCTCACCATTCCTGGGAAACTGCTCCTCTCAGCCTGCAATGATTCAAGGAGGTTTAATAACCAGGCGATTGTGTAACTTTGACAGCTGGGTGCCTCTCGGCTACAGCACCGGGTGCTGAGCAAAAGTTGAAGCCAAGCGAAGGCGCAGGGTGGATGTTCCCCGGTGCGTGGGTATGATAATGGCACCAGATCAATTAGGGCAGCAAAATGTACATCGTTTGGAGCCTCCTCCTAATCCAGGAGTTTCTCAGCTAACGTATTTCTAGCCTTGTTAACCGCTTCGGTGTCTTCTGCCTCTTTCAAAAATAGTCCCTGCTATTACGGGTCCTGGAGAAGGGGCCAGCTGGCACCCACCCCGGGGCAGTGCAGGAGCCAGCGGGGCTCTGGGGTGGTTGGACCTGGGGTCTGGGGGTGGCAGGAACCTCAGGTTTGGGGGTGGCAAGACCTGGGGTCTGGGGGAGGCAGGAACCTCAGGTTTGGGGGTGGCAGGACCTGAGGTCTGGGGGTGGCAGGACCTGAGGTCTGGGGGAGGCAGGAACCTCAGGTTTGGGGGTGGCAGGACCTGAGGTCTGGGGGTGGCAGGACCTAGGATTTGGGGGAGGCAGGACGTGGGATCTGGGAGAGGCAGGAACCTCAGGTTTGGGGGTGGCAGGACCTGAGGTCTGGGGGAGGCAGGAACCTCAGGTTTGGGGGTGGCAGGACCTGAGGTCTGGGGGTGGCAGGACCTAGGATTTGGGGGAGGCAGGACCTGGGATCTGGGAGAGGCAGGAACCTCAGGTTTGGGGGTGGCAGGACCTGGGGTCTGGGGGTGGCAAGACCTTGAATGTGGGGGGTGGAAGGACCAGGGGTTTGGAGGTGGCAGGACCCAGGATGTGGGGGAGGCAGGACCTGGGATTATGGGGAGGCAAGATCTGGAGTTTGGGGGTGGCAGGATCTGTGATTATGGGGAGGCAGGACCTGCGATTTCAGGGAGGCAGGACATGGGGTTTGGGGGTGGCAGGACCTGGGATTATGGGGAGGCAGGACCTGGGGTTTCAGGGTGGCAGGACCTGGGGTTTCAGGGAGGCAGGGAGCCGGCAGAAGGGTGGGCCCTCACCCCCCCCAATCCTTGGGGGGAGATGCAAAGCAAGGCCAGCTCCCTGCTTCCACCCAAAGCAGGGTCTTGGCACCCCAAGCTGGTGGGGGGGGGGGGGTGAGAACTTTGTGGGTGTGAAGGAAAAAAATGGCTGCTACCCCCCTGTCGTCCCCCCCCAAACCTCAAGCTGACACCTCTCCCCTGCAAGCCCACCCCAGGATGGGGATCCCCTCCCAAAGTAGGGCAGGAATTCTAGCCCCCCCTCTTTGCCATCACCTGCCAGGCAGGGCCTGTGTCCACAGCCCCATAGGGGTGGGGGGGTCCCCCGGTCTTCCTCCCCCCCCCCCCGCCCCAGCATTGCACCAAGGTGAGAACCTACACCACCAGGACGGCGGCAGGTGGGGGGGGGGGGGGGGGCAGGAAGGATCGCTTATCTGATACCAAGGGAGCCCACCCACACCAAAAATACACCCCCCCACACCCCCCGGATCCCCTCAGGACAGAGATCTTCTCCCCAAGACCAAAGGTGCCCCCCCCCCCCCCGGGCTCCTCCGCAGAGGCCTCTGCCAGACAAGGGGTGCCCCCCCCCCCCCCCCCCGGCCCAAATCCCCCCCCTCAAAGCTGTCCCTCAGGAGGGGTGTCCCACCAAAACAAGCCCCCCCCCCCCCCCCAGGCATCCCCCCCCCCCCTCCACAACCAAAGCTCACTCCGCCCGGGGATACCCCCTGACCCCCCCCCCGTAAATCAGACACCCCCCTCCTCAGGGCTCCCTCTTACAACGGGGGAGGCCCCAACGCCACATCCCACACACCCCCCCAATCCAGACAATCCCCCCCCCCCTCCCTTAAACCACAAATCCCCCAACCTGGGGGTGCCCCCCCCCGGATAAAATCAGGCTCCCCCCACTAAAAGATCTCCCTCAGGAAGGGGGGGGGAGAGCCCACCGGGACAATCCCCCCTCCCCACCCCACAAGGCTCCCTCACCTTGGGGATCCCCCTCCCCAAACCAGCCCCGAGGGGTGCCCCCCCCCCCCCCAGGGGCAGACCAGAGACACCCACATAAACACACATATATCCCCCCCCCCCCCTCAGGGGCCCCCCCTCACCCTTGACGATGCGCTCGGTGGTCGGCAGCTTGTTGTGGCCGCGCCCGGACATGGTGGGCTCGGCTGGAGCGGGGCCGGGGTCTGAAGCGCAGGGGATGTGTGTGGGGAGGGGGGGGGGGAAGGGGGAAAAAAAAGGGGGGGGGGGGGGATGTTCTGGCGTCCTCCTCCCGCACCCCTCCAAGACCGAGGTTGAGGGGAAGGGAGGGGGAAGGGGGGGGTGTCCCAGGAGAAGGGGGGAGGGGGGTGTTCCCTGGGTCGCCCCTCAGCGCTCGGGCAGCCCCTCCTCCCGCTGCCCCCTCCCCCAAAACCGCCCTCCTCCCGCCGCCCCCCCCCCCCCCGCCCCCCGGCCTCACACACCGCCAGGGCGGGCACTGCGCATGCGCGCGCCCGGCCCGCGCACACCTCCCCCCGCCCGTCTCCCCATCCCCGCGCATGCGCGTCTCTTCCCTCTCCCCCCCCTTTCCCTTCCCGCCGCCATCTTGGAAGGGGGCGTTGCTAGGAGACGGGAGGGGGGGGAACATGGCGGGAGGCCTGAGGGGAATGGAGACACCAATGGGGGGGGGGGGGTCTGTGCTCTTGGTGAGACCCTCCCGGCAGCGCTTGTCGCCAGCACAAGGGTGAGGGGTTGGAGAGAAGGCAGAGGAGGCCACAGAGATGATCCCAGGGCTGGGGCAGCTTTGGAGACAGGCTGGGAGACTTGGGGTGTTCAGCCTGGAGAGGAGAAGGCTCCAGGGAGACCTTAGAGCAGCTTCCAGTGCCTGAAGGGGCTCCAGGAAAGCTGGGGAGGGGCTTGGGACAAGGGCAGGGAGGGATGGGATGAGGGGGATGGATGAAAACTGGGAGAGGGAGATGGAGGTTGGAGATGAGGAGGGAATTGTTGGCTGTGAGGGTGGTGAGAGCCTGGCCCAGGTTGCCCAGGGAAGCTGTGGCTGCCCCATCCCTGGCAGTGTTGAAGGGCAGGTTGGATGGGGCTTGGAGCAGCCTGGGCTGGTGGGAGGTGTCCCTGCCCATGCAGAGGGTGGGATCTGGATGATCCTTAAGGTCCCTTCCCACCCAAACCTTCCTATGATTCTAAGTTTGCAAGTGACACCAAGTTGGGCAGGAGTGTTCATAGAATCATGGAACTATTCAGGCTGGAAAAGCCCCTTGGGATCGCCCAGTCCAACCATCATCCCTGCTCTACAAAGTTCTCCCCTCAACCATCTCCACACCCAGGGATGGTGACTCCACCACCTCCCTGGGCAGCCTGTCCCAGTCTCTGACCACTCTTGCTGTGAAGAAGTTTTTCCTGATGTCCAGTCTGACCCTGCCCTGGTGCAGCTTGAAGCCCTTCCCTCTTGTTCTGTCCCTACTCACCCGTGAGAAGGGACCAGCACCAACCTCTCTGCAATCACCTTCCAGGGGGTTGTAGAGACTCTTCATCTGCCTGAGGGTAAAGATGGCTTTGGAGAAGGACCTGGACAGTCTGGATCTGTGGCCAATTGCACGAGGTTCAACAAGGCTCAGTGTCAGGGTCACAACAACCCCGGGCAGCGTTACAGATGTGGGGAAGAGTGTCTGAAAAGCTGCCGAGCAGGAAAGGACCTGGGGTCAATAACCAGCTGGGACCAGGTGGCCAAAAAGGCCACCAAGCAGCCTGGCTTGTATCAGCCCTGGTGAGGCTGGACCTCGCATCCTGGAGTCAGTTTTGGGTCAGAAAAAGAGCTTCCTGCTGAGGGGAACCACGGGAACAGGCATTCCTCAAAATAGGGCAGTTTTACCCCCCCAAAAAAGAGCCCACCTGAAGCTTTTCCCCATTTGCAGCCCCCTCAGGCAGCACTGAGGAGACAGCAAAGCCACCTCCCTCCCTTGGAAGAGGCATTTGGAAAACAAAACCCACCCCAGAACTGCAAGATTTGTTCTCTTTAGTTCCTCAAAACTGTTCTTGCCTCTCCGAGCTGGCAGCTCGGGGGTCACAGGAGATAAAAAGGTGAAAAACTGCAGGAAAAGAAAAAAAAAAAAAAGGCAAAATAGGGTTTTATTCCTCCCCCTTTCCCCTAAGGCAGGATCCAAATCACTTGCTCTGACCCAGGTTCCCTGGTGGGGGCTGCAGAGGAATAAAACATCCCCCAGATCTGCTCCAAAACCTCAGCCAATCATCAACGCTTGGAAATCTATTAAATAAATAAAAAAGGGGTGGGGTTTTTTGTTGTTTGGTTGGGTTTGTTGTTTTTTTTTGGACTCTTAAAAGGCAATTCCCGAATCGCCAGCAAAGCTCGGTGCCACCTTCTGTCGGCCACGCTGCACTGCACAGCCCTGGAAATTTGGGGCTGGAAAAGCAGGATTGCATCACCCAGCCTGGCTCCAAACCTTGCTTTTCCCTTTGGGAAAAAAAAAAAACAACACACCAACAAACCCTGAACCACGAAAGCCCCCAAATCCTTCAACCCACACCCCCTTCCAACCAGCCCAAGGGCACCGGGAGGTTTCACACTCGCCCCCTCCCTCCCCTCTTGTCATGGCAGAATAGATTTTATTTATGGAATTTTTACAAATAACTTTACAATTCCCGTGACATAAGTTAATGTCCTTGGTTTCAACACGTTACCTCTTACAACACCTGAGTTGTTGGAATACTGAGATGGAACTTGAGCTTCGAACTGGACAAGGGGAAGGGAAACAGGGATGAAAATAATAATAATAATAGTAATAATAATAATCCATAACCAGCTCGATTTGGGTCTTTCCCTCCTCATCCTCCCTTCCCTGATGGCAGGGACCAGCCTGCCTGAGTTGGGGACAAACTTCAGTGGAGGGAGGGTCCCTCTCTGCCCGGGGGTCTTGTTTCTCTGAGGGGTTTCACCCCAAATTTCACTCGCCAAGATCCAGGCTTCAACTTGAAATGAGAAGACAACGGATTCACAACCAGACTGGGGATCCGTACCGGCTCCGAGGAAGCCAAACCTCAAGCCTTGCCACGTTTCCAGCTCTTGGGAATCTCCCAGGCACAGTCTTCAAGTGTCTCACCATCCCCGAGGGGACAGACAAGGAGATTTCCTTCCTTTCTCCTCCCAACATGGAGGCTTTTCCATCTGTCTGCGCTGCTGAACTGCTCCTGCCAAGCAGCGCTGGGCCCTGGCAGTGCCACGGCTGCCCTCCTTCCCTCCTGGAAGGCTGCCAGCCCCACGGTGTTCTCCAAATTCCTCCTTGAGAGAGCAGAATGTGCCCTCTCTGCTCTCTCAAGGAGGAATCTGGAGAACACCGTGCAGGCTGGCATCCTTCCACTCAGAGGACTCAGTTTTTCCACACCGAGTCGGTCAAGGAAAAGGCTGCAGGTCTCTCCGGCGTGGAAGGAAAACAAAACAAAAATCAGAGGAGCTTTCAACCCCTCTCCTCCTGACTACTGAAAAAAAAACAACCCAGCAGCATCCCAAAGGAAGGGTGTAATGACCAGGAGGTGCTGGGGGAGCCCCAGCCAGGAGAGACCATGCTGCTTTGGAGGTGGCAGCAGAGGGAAGAGTGAGTTCTGATGGCCAGGAGACACTGCCTGGGATGGAGCTGAGCCTGCTTCTCCTTGAAGGCACCACCAGCAAGGCCCCTGTGGCACCTCTGGGTGGTCCTGAGAAGACTCCCTGCTCCTCTACCTGCTGATATTGAACCTTGGGGGTGCAGGACAAAGCCAAACAGCTTCCTGGGTGCCAAGGGGACAACGGCAAAGCCACCGAGAGCAGAGGAGCCAATCCCGAAGGATTCTCCCATCTCAACAGGGAGACTCAAGGAGCCTAAAGAGGAACACCATCATCCAGCTGGTAGTGAAGGCAAACTAGGAACTAACAGGAGGTACCAAACGGAGTTACTGGGTGGTACAGAGCTGAGGTGGCAAGAGAGCTGTCACCCCACCACACACACACACAAACACACGAAGGAAGACACTTGGTGACAAGCCACCCCCAGCACAGCCACCAGAAGCTCTTCACAAAGCCATCAGCACCATCCTTCCCCCATAGCCACCAGGGTAAGCTGCCTCCAGCAGCTCCATGGCCACCACCTCACCCTTCATGGGTGCAGGGGAAGGTCTGGGGGGGGGCAACATTATCAATATGATAATAACTCCATTCACCTAGTGAATCTGCGGGGGGAGCCAGCCCAGAAGCAGAGCTGCAAGTGCCTGGAACACCCTTGGGCTACTCCCTAAGGCTGGAAACACACAACCTGAAGAGGTTTCACAGTCTATTTTGTTGGGTTTTGTTAAAAAAATACCAACATTTTCACCCCCCCACCTCCCCCACCACCCCCTCTCAGCAGCTTTAAAAGCTGGTGTCTGTTCCCAGGCGTTGGTGTGAGCTTGGTCACAGTGTAGGGACTGATCCTCTGCCCTCGTGGAAGGAAAAGGGCTTTTCCCCCCCCCTCCAAAACAGAGCAGGGAACTTGGGGGGGGGGGAAGGGCATCCTGCCAGCCTTGTCCCAGCTGCTGCCCCTTGGTCCCACCCCTGGCAGGGTGAGGTTTGGTGTCCTCTGCTCCCAGCGCTGAGCCCCCAAAAAATGTGCTTTGAAAGGAACCCTCTTCACCCTGCTCTTCTCAGGGCGTCTGCCAAGGCAGGAGGGGAGCAAAACCAGACGTGGTTCCAGAGACAGGTTTCTGAAGACAAGCAAGGATGATGCTCAGATGAGCCCTGCTGGGGCCTCCTCTTCCTCAGCAGCTCTCTGTGCTTGGGGAGCTCAGCTCCGAGGCCTGGCTGGCAGGTAACTCTTGTGAGGAAGGTCTGTCTCGGTCGGTGTGTTCCCAAATGCAGGGCACCACCTCCCCAGGCAGGAGAGAAACACCAGCTCCTTCCTGGTGGGTCCCTGCTCCCCTCCTTTGGGATGGTACTTCCCATCCTTCCGTGCATCCATTCCCAGGGAGGTGAGCAGGTGGAGGCAGCTGGCATCCAGTGCTAGCCCTGCACCCCCCAGACCCCATCCTGCACCCCCCAAAAAAAGGGGTCAGGAGAGCATCGTGTCCCATCACACCCCTCCGAGCACAAGCAGAGGAGCAACACTCGAGGAGCTCCTGTCTCCCAAATCCATCCTTCCCAGGAGATGGGAGGAGAGGAGGGATAGGACACTGGGAAGAGATCCTCGGGTCAGTTCGGTCCCTAAAGCAGAGGGGGTGAATGTCCCCTCAGCCTTGAAACCACAACAAGATCGAGTCTGTGGGACAGCTTGAAAAGCCAAAGCCTCTGAGGTGTGGTGGCCACACAGGTACCGTCGGATGCTCGCAGCAGGAAAAGGAAAAACAAAGAAATACCCCTTCCCACCCTCCCCCCCCCAAAAAAAAAACCCACAAAAAAAAACAAACAAAGGAAAATCTGGAAGAGAGAGGTGTGAGTCGGGCTGGTCCTACCCGATCTGGATCTGCCCAGAGTACATGGTGAGCAGCACCATGATGGTGAAGCCCGTCAGCAGCCCCGCGTTCTGGATGGCGAAGGTGATGAGGGCACTGCCCGTCTGCTCGTCCTCCCGGCTCACCTCGTTCATCTCGGGGAACTGCAGGGGAGAGGAGAGGAGAGTCATGGCAGGGAGCAGCAGCAGGAGCAGCTCCCTCCTTCCCTGCTGCTTCCCACCATCCCAGGAGTCACAGGGTGGTGGGGGTGGGAAGGACCTCTGGAGATCATCCAGTCCAACCTCCCTGCTAGAGCAGGGTCACCTAGAGTAGATCCCACAGGAACACAGCCAGGAGGGGCTGGAATGTCTCCAGGGATGGAGACTCCACAGCCTCCCTGGGCAGCCTGTCCCAGGGCTCTGTCACCCTCAGAGTCAAGAAGGATTTTCTCCTCTTCAGGTCAAAGCTCCTGTGCTCCAGTTTGTGCCCATGGCCCCTTGTCCTGGCCCTGGACACCCCTGAGCAGAGTCTGGTCCCCCCTCCTGCCACCCCCTGGAGATACTGATCAGCACTGAGGAGATCCCCCCTCAGGCTCCTCTTCTGCAGCTGAGCAGCCCCAGCTCTCCCAGCCTTTCCTCCCAGGCAGATGCTCCATCCCCTCAGCATCTCAGTGCCCTGTGCTGGCCTCTCCAGTAGCTCCTTGTCCTTCAGGAACTGGGGAGCCCAGAACTGCTCACAGAGCTCCAGATGAGGCCTCAGGAGAACCTCCCTGACCTGCTGGCCACACTCTTCTCTATGCACCCAGGATGGCACTGGCCCTTTGGCTGCCAGGGCACATATTCACCCCCTGTCCTAGGGCTCCCAGCCAGCTCTCCAGGAGGTGAAGCAAATCAGAGACCAACTCTGGCCACTACGAACAGCGCTGGCCAGGAGGACAGAGCAAACATCCCGAGGGCAAGCCAGAGCAATTCCAAGCCAGGAAAAACAACCAACCAACCCACCCACCCCCACTGGCAAGGTCCCAACCACACGCCCAGCAGCACCTCGGGCTCCTCACCATGTCAGCCAGAGCTATGTAGAGGAACATCCCTCCAGCCAGAGCGAAGATCCAGTTGGCAGAGAAGTGGCTGCCGGCCACGATGCCGAAGGCCAAGCCCACGTAGCAGCAGCAGGCAGAGATGAAGTTGAAGAAGAGAGCCTGGCGGATGGTCATCCCAGCATTCAGCAGGATGACAAAGTCCCCTGTGGGAGAAGAGAGGATGAGGAGGGAGGCCAGCAGGCACGGGGAGAGCTTGGGCAAGGAGAGGTCAAGCGTGGGCTCCCCGTCCCCGCTGGCGCCCGGCGCCGACCGCAGCATCAACTGGGACATTCCAACCCAAACCTCTGCCTGCCTTCCCCCCTCCCAAACCCAACGAGCTGCTGCTTTGGTTTTTGTTTTTTTTTTTTTTCTTCAGATGTCTCCATCTAAATTTAAATCTCAGACATCATATTACCTCGTTATTTTTAGAGCAGCAATTACTCAGTGGAGTTTACAGCCCTGCCTTCCCCCTCCATCCTTACTCTGGCTTATTCCACCCCACGCGTGCCTGAAGAAGCAGGAGCAGGAACCTGGCAGGATTAGCCTTAAAGAGGGGCAGCTTTCCCCAAGGACTCACTTACCCAGCTCATGTGGGAACTCCTCACAGAGGATGGCCACAGAGGTGCTGATCCCTTGGAAGACAGAGACAGTGAAGGAGGCCCCGATGGCCAACCCGTCGATGAAGTTGTGGAGCCCATCACTCAGGGTGATCATCCAGGCCAGGGTGCCAATGTCAGAGTACCTCACCTCCTTCAGCCAGTAACAGGCACTCTGGGAGGCCTGCAGGTCCTGCCACAAAAGAGGTCAGCATCCAGCCTGGCTGGGGGGGGTCACCAGTCTTTCCAGCACCCAGGGGAACCCACCCCTCCACACATGAAATCCACCCAAGTCATGACCCAAGAAGTCTGTCTTTCCACCACCCATGGGGGATTTTTGTCAAGGAGGGCTTCAAAAGTCTTGTTCATTGAGAAGGTGGAACTCCCACAGGCTGAGGGAGTTGGGGATGTTCAGCCTGAAGAAGAGAAGACTCTGGGGGGACCTTGTAGTGACCTTCCAGCACTGGAAAGGGGCCTGCAATAAGACTGGGGAAGAGCTTCTCACAAGAGCATGTAACAATAGGACAAGGGGTGATGGTTTTAAGCTAGGAAAGGGTAGATTTAGCTTGGACATTCTTGAATACGTGGGAGGTGGGAGGTGGTGGAGACCCCATCCCTGGAGACATTCAGGGTCAGGCTTGAGTAACCTGGTCTAGCTGGAGATGTCCCAGCTTACTGTAGAGGAGCTGGACCAGATGACCTTTATTGGCCCTTTCCAACCCGAGACACAATTCTATGATTGTTCCACACACCCACCACGGAAGGAGGCACTAACCTGGACAGAGAGGGAGCCCACCACAACCTTCTCAACCCCAGAGGGGGTCTTGCACTCCAGCTCGTTGGTGATGTGGGGGATCATGTGGTCCAGGTCCCCGTTCTGCAGCTTCTCCGTGACCCCCTCCTCCTGGTCCTTCTTGGATGGCAGAGCCTCAGGGCCATAGTGGCTGTGCCCATGGTGGTGCTGTGGGGATAGGGGGGACCCACAGGTGTCAGCCACCCCTGCCATCTCTACCCTTCCCCACCCCAGCAGCCCCTGCTCAGCCTCACCTGGTCCTTCTGCTTCAGGAGCATCTTCAAGACCTTCTCTGTGAAGAAGAAGAGGTAGAAACCCCCGAACACCACGGCCGACTTGGAAACGTAATAATCCTCTTGAGGGTTGAACCCAAAGGCCTGCAGGCAAACAGGGACAAGTGACAGGAGTGAGGAGCAGTCCCTGGAAAAGTCCTTCACCCTGGCAGCTCCGGGGCAGTGCTGCCTCTTCCTGACCTCTCCAAACAGTGGCAGCTTTGGGAGCAAGCTCAGAAAAAGTCCTTTTAATCTCCCTCTCTCCCCCAGCCAAGCTGGCTGTGCCCCAAGGTCTTGGCTCCACCACCCTGCAGGGATGTGACAAGCAGGCTGAGAAAGGCTCTGCAAAATTACAACCTGCCTGCTGGGCTAGAGGAGCAACAAACCAGCTTTTCTCTGCTTGAAGCAGAGTGTGATATCCCTGGAGTGATTCCCTTCCAAAGAGGGGTGAAACACCAGCTCCAGCCATGGTCCCAAGGGGCTTCCAGCCTCCCTACCTCCCTCTGGGCTCCCCTTCTCCAGCCAGCCCAGAGAAACTGGGAATACTGGCTCCAGGTCTGGGCTCCCCAGTCCAAGAGGGACAAGGAACTGCTGGAGAGAGTCCAGGGGAGGGCAACAAGGATGGTTGGGGAGCATCTCCATGATGAGGAAAGGCTGGGAGAGCTGGGACTGTTCAGCCTGGAGAGGAGAAGGCTGAGGGGAGAACTTATCAATGCCTGGAAGTATCTCAGGGTGTGTGCAGGAGGATGGAGCCAGACTCTGCTCAGTGCTGCCCAGGGACAGGACGAGGGGCAACGGGCACAGGCTGGAACATGGGAAGTGCCACTGCAAGATGGGGAGAAACTTCTGGTCTCTGAAGGTGACAGAGCCCTGGGACAGGCTGCCCAGGGGGGCTGTGGAGTCCCCTTCTCTGGAGAGACATTCCAGACCCACCTGGATGTGTTCCTGTGGGATCTGCTCTAGGGGATCCCTCTTTGGGGGGGTGGGGAAGTTGGACTGGATGATGCCTAGAGGGTCCCTTCCAGCTCTGACCATCCTGTGAAACAGCCCCCGAGAGAGGAGAGAGAGAGAGAGAGAGAAGGACAGACCCAGTGGTCCTCACCCTACCTCGGGAATGAGCTGGAAGAGGGCGTTGGAGTAGAGAGTTCCAATCGCCAGAGCTATGAAGTAGAGGAGCAGCCTCTTGTAAAAGGTCTTCTTCATGAAGGGCACCACGCTGGCTCCCACCAGCGAGCAGAGGGAGATGACGGTCACGCAGAGGAAACCGTAACCCCAGACTGGTGTGCCAAACCCACCCCAGGGGGGAGAGGGGATCAACCAGGAGGGGAGGGGGGGAACGGGGAGGGCAGGTATCCACGCCGAAAGGAAAGAGAGAAAGGAGGGAGGGAGAGAAGAGGACATTCATTAGTGATTGTTTGTTCATCAAGAGGAGGGAGGGGCAAAAAACCTGGTGCTGAGTGGCTCTGGAGACAGCAAATTTGGGAAGGGCTGGAGGGAAACCCCACTGTGGAGCTCCCACCAAACAGCCAAGGAGAGGATGCCTCCCTTGGAACGCTTGGAGCTGAGTTTTGGCAGCTTGGCTGTGTTGGAGCCAGCACCCTCAGCTCTGCCCCAACATGGGAAGGACATTGGGTGGTCATCCCAGTGCCACAGAGCAGCCAGGTCCCCCCGAGCACCTCGTACGCTCCATCCTCGCCCTGCAGCCCTAGAGGGATGAGTTTGATCCCTGTGAATCCCACTGGGAAAGCTCCAACTGAGGGCGAGGGTGGTGGGTACACGAGGCATTTCAGTTCCTGGCAGATCAGGAAACAAGGTTTGTACGTTCAGCAGATGAAAAACACAACCAGGCACAGTTCTGGAGTTGAAAAGGAACCTGGAAATAACATCCCACCACAAATTTGCTGGGGGTAAAGCCCAGCACAGGGAGCTGTGCTGACAGGGAATTAAGGAGATGTGCTTGGATCCAGCTTGTCTCCTCCCCAGGAGGAGGAGAAGGGCCCCATGGGGGGCCAAGGAGGCAGGTGTGTGTTTCCAAGGTGTCCAATCTGAGAGCACGTGGGTGTGTTTGTTCAACTCCGGAACTGTGCAATTACAACACAATTAATTTGCCATCTATCTGTCAGTCCCATCAGAGCACCAGGAAAACCTCACGTAAGCTTAAATCCTTCTGGGAACATCAGTCTTGTAAACCAGAGGTGAGGGGGGGGGGGGGGGGGGGGAAGAAAAAAAACCAGGCAATTAAAATATTTGTAAAAGCTGGCTGGCTGGGGAGGAGGCTGGTGCTTCTCTGGGCTGTTCTCTCCTTTTACATCCTGATTTTATCTCCAGCTTGTGGGTCTTTCCCTCTGGCTCACGTCAAGAGTGAGAAGCCTCCAAGCCCAAAGCAGAGCTGAGCACAACCCTCCGAGGGGGGAAATTCTCTTGAGAGGCATCCTGAGAGCAAAACAGCTTCTCCCAGCACCTTCCTGGAGCTCGGAGCTGCCCAGCAGCCTTGCACGCTTCCAAGGGCAGGTTGGATGGGGCTTGGAGCAGCCTGGGCTGGTGGGAGGTGTCCCTGCCCATGCAGGGGGTTGGATCTGAATTATCTTGAAGGTCCCTTCCAACCCAAACCAGTCTGTGATGATGATGATTCTACGAAGGACACGGCAGGGCTGGTTGGATGAGGTTTTGTGCAACCTGGTCTGGTGGGAGGTGTCCCTGCTCATAGCAGGGAGGTTGGAACCTGATGTTCTTCAAGGTCCCTTCCAAACCAAACAATTCCATGATTCCATGACTGGAGGGGACAGCAGGAGTGGGAGTGGAACATCTCCCTGATGAGGAAAGGCTGAGGGAGCTGGGTCTCTTGAGCTTGGAGAAGAGGAGACTGAGGGGCGACCTCATCCGTGTCCACAAACACGTTCAGGGCAGTGTCAGGAGGACAGAGCCAGGCTCTGTTCAGTGATGCCCAGTGACAGGACAAGGGGCAGTGGGTGCAAACTGGAGCCCAGGAGGTTCCACGTGAATATCAGGAAGAACTTCTTCCCTGTGAGGGTGCCAGAGCCCTGGGCCAGGCTGCCCAGAGAGCCTGTGGAGCCTCCTTCCCTGGAGACATTCCAACCCTCCTGGATCCTGTGGGACGTGCTCTGGGTGCCCCTGCTCTGGCAGGGGGGGTTGGGCTGGGTGATCTTTCCAGGTCCCTTCCAACCCTTGGGATTCTGGGCATGCTGTGACTGGAGGCCACACTCAGCCTCCCCCCACGACCCCCACACTCCCGAGTATTTCCTGGTGCTCAGAGGGGCAAGAAAACCCCCGCGGAGCCCCCCACCTCTGCCCCCAACTTTGAGACAAGCCCCTCAAGCTTCAGGCGACGGAAGGACCGGTTGGATTTGGCAGGTTGGCAGAGAAGGTGCCTGGGAGAGAGCTGCCCTTGGGGGACGGGAGAGAGGCAAGGACTTGGCTACTGCACCTCTGGGATGAGCTGGAAGAGCGCGTTAGAGAGCAACGTGCCGATGGAGAGGGCGATGAAAAACGTGAGGACCCGGCTGAAAAAGGTCTTCTCGGCACACGGGACGATGAAGACTCCGAGCAGGGAAGCCACGTTAATCATGGACACACTGAGAAAACCAAAGCCCCACACTGTGGAACGAGAAGAAACGGGGTGGGGGGTTGGGGGGGGTGGGGGCAGACATTACCGAGGCTCTCCTGGGGGAGGGGGGTGGGGAGGGGAGGGAGATTTCCCCCCCAAATCCTGGGTGGGAGAAAAACTGGTGGAGGGGGAAAAAAAAACGGTTGGAGGGGGGAATAAAAAAAAGGCCTCGTTGCACTGGAGGGTCTCTCCCGTTGCTCCAGGTGCTTCCAGTGTGGCACAAACTGGGTTTTTCATGGCAGGGCAGGTGGACGTGAAGCCACGGGGTTACTTGGAAGAGGTTTTCCCAAGGCAGCCCTGGCCTGAAAGTGTGGGGACAGGCAGTGCTGTGCTCAGGGCAGCTGAGCCAAAACCTTGGGCATCAACAGGAGGGGGATGCAGGGAAGCTCCTTTAGCATCTGCTGCTGACTGGAGGCCAGCAGGTCCCTAAAAGGGCCACGTCACCCAATTCCACCCATCATCCAGTGATCCCAGAGAGCTGGGCTGCAGGCACAGCTCCCCAAACCACGCTGGGAGCCCAGGGCACCAACCACACCGAGGAAAACCCCAAGTTGCCTCCTCTCTGCCAAACTCTGCCCGTGCCTTGCAGCTGGGAACAGGAATCAACCTCTCCCACAGCTCCTGGGGTGCCTCACACACCCCCAGCTCCGTGCCCAGGGCTGGGCAATGCTCATGGCCCCCCCCAGTTCCCCACTTACCTTCAGCTGAGCTGGGTCTGGTCTCTTCTGTCTGCTCATTTTCCTCGTTTTCCAGGTTCTCGGAGGCACACGCCCGGGATTCCAGCTGCTGCAGGATGGTGGGGCAGAACTCCTGGAACTCCCTGTGCCCCACGGCAGAGCCCTCGCTCAGGTTGTGGATGGCAAAAAGCTCGGAGGAGCTGAAGCACTGGGGGAAGGAAGAGACAGGGGTGTGCCTTGATCCTCTGGGGGGGAGCTGCAGAGAGGGCTTGGGGGTGGGCAGAGGGTCTGGGGGTCTGCAGAGAGGGTCTGGGGGACTTCAGAGAAGGTCTGGGTGTGCAGAGAGGGTCTGGGGGTCTGCAGAGAGAGTTTGGGGGTGTGCAGAGAGAGTTTGGGGATGTGCAGAGAGAGTTTGGGGGTAGGCAGAGAGGGTTTGGGGGTGGGCAGAGAGGGTTTGGGGGTGGGCAGAGAGGGTTTGGGGTTCTGCAGAGGGGGCTTGGGGGTCTGCAGAGGGGGCTTGGGGGTCTGCAGAGATGGTTTAGGTGGGCAGAGAGGGTCTGGGGGTAGGAAGAGAGACTTTGGGTGGGCAGAGAGACTCTGGGGGACTGCAGAGAGGGTCTGGGGGACTGCAGAGAGGGTTTGGGGATGGGCAGAGAGGGTTTGGGGATGGGCAGAGGGTCTGGAGGTCTGCAGAGAGACTTTGGGTGGGCAGAGAGACTTCGGGGGACTGCAGAGAGGGTTTGGGTGGGCAGAGAGGGTTTGGGGTTGGGCAGAGAGGGTCTGGGGGACTTCAGAGAAGGTCTGGGTGTGCAGAGAGGGTCTGGGGGTCTGCAGAGAGAGTTTGGGGGTGGGCAGAGAGAGTTGGGGTGGGCAGAGAGAGTTTGGGGGTGGGCAGAGATGGTTTAGGT
The DNA here is from genome assembly GCF_020740795.1 of Apus apus. Lineage (NCBI taxonomy): Eukaryota > Metazoa > Chordata > Aves > Apodiformes > Apodidae > Apus > Apus apus. The sequence goes on along the minus strand of NC_067307.1, from coordinate 1,780,004 downwards.
GGGCAGAGAGGGTCTGGGGGTAGGAAGAGAGACTTTGGGTGGGCAGAGAGACTCTGGGGGACTGCAGAGAGGGTTTGGGTGGGCAGAGAGGGTCTGGGTGTGGGCAGAGCCCCATCCTTACCCGGGAGAGGTTCACCCGCTGCTGTGGAGGCTGGGAGAGGTTGGAGTGTCCCACTCCCACATCCAGACGGTTCAGCAGGGCCTTCAGCTGCTTCAGGCTGAGGGTCTGGCTCTCTCCATACCTCTGGAGCAGATCCTGCAGGAAGGAGCCCGCGGAGAGCGCCGGTCCCACCGCGGCATCCCTGCCTGCCCAGACCCACGGGCAGGGCAGGAGACAGAGCAGGAGGAGCAGGGAGCAGCCCCGGGAGCCTGTGCTGGGAATCATGGTGTCTCTGGAAGAGAAGCCACGTGCTGCTGTTGGCTTTCACATCTCCAACCTCCCGCCCCACCGGATCCGTCGGGAGACGCCAAATTCCTGCCCCTGGGAGCTCCAGGCTCTGTGTGTGTGTGTGGAGGGGGGAACACACCCCCCAGTGCTGAGCCCACCCAGATCCCATGGTGGGACTCCATGTCTTTTCCCAAGGATATCAAGACCCCAATCCCTCCTGTCCTCCCTTTCCCAAGCCCCCTGCTCACCACAGTGATGTGCAGAGGAGCTGGGGTGGGGGGGGGAGGGTGCTGCTGGGACACAGCTCCCCTGGGAGGGCTTTCCAGCTTCTGGGATCCCTGGGGAAGAGCAGCCAAGGGTTGGACAGCAGGCAAGAGCTGCCAGATCCAGCCCCTTGCCACCTCAGGTCTCCCTGGTGCCAGCAGGGCTGGGACACACTCCCCTCAGGGACCTCTGCCCCCCCACGCCAGGGTTTGGAGGACACAGCAGCCCAGGGGCCAGAGGTGGCCTTCTCCTGAGGTTATAATTTAACTATGATAATTACAACTAACCGGGTCCCTCCCAGCCACAACTGTAGATGCTTTTTATGGTGTTTACCCAGGATCAATCCTTGCCCTCTCGGCTCCTTTCATACAGTCAATAAAAGTGGGGTGGGAGAGAGTCCCGGGGAGCCGGGGTTCACCCAACAGTTTGGGTGCCAAGGAATGGGTTTGGAAAGAGGGTGGGAAGTCAGGCACGACCCACACGTCCATCCCAGAGGCTGGAACAGGGCCTGGGATCTTCCTGGAAAAGCCTCACTAAAAGGTGGGCTGCAGATGTGGGTTCAGGAGGACGAGCAGAAGATCATTCCCCACCCGTGTGCCCAGCAGGAATCCCACTCCCAGCCCAGCTCCAGCAAACCCTGCCTCGGGGTTTCCCCTTCCCAGGGGGAAGTGGTTTGCAGCCCCAGGATGGTCCCTGCCACCCCTGGGATGGTTCCTGCCACCCCTGGGATGGTTCCTGCCACCCCTGGGATGATCCCTGCACCCCTGGGATGGTTCCTGCCACCCCTGGGATGGCTCCTGCAGCCCCAGGATGGTTCCTGCCACCCCTGGGATGGCTCCTGCAGCCCCAGGATGGTCCCTGCCACCCCTGGGATGGTCCCTGCAACCCCTGGGATGGTCCCTGCACCCCTGGGATGGTTCCTGCCACCCCTGGGATGGCTCCTGCAGCCCCAGGATGGTCCCTGCCACCCCTGGGATGGTTCCTGCCACCCCTGGGATGGTTCCTGCACCCCTGGGATGGTCCCTGCAGCCCCTGGGATGATCCCTGCACCCTTGGGATGGTTCCTGCAGCCCCTGGGATGGTTCCTGCCACCCCTGGGATGGTCCCTGCAACCCCAGGATGGTTCCTGCACCCCTGGGATGGTCCCTGCAACCCCAGGATGGTTCCTGCACCCCTGGGATGGTTCCTGCACCCCTGGGATGGTTCCTGCCACCCCTGGGATGCTTCTTGCACCTCCAGGATGATCCCTGCACTCCTGGGATGGCTCCTGCACCCCTGGGATGATCCCTGCACCCCTGGGATGGTTCCTGCACCCCTGGGATGGTTCTTGCACCTCCAGGATGATCCCTGCACCCCTGGGATGGTTCCTGCAACCCCAGGGCCCATCCAGCCCAGCTCTGCCCTGGCACAGGACCTGCCTCCCACCCCAGCACCTCGCCACGAGCTGACAGCTTCCAGATTTTGGTCCAGCTTCCAAAAACAAGCCCCAGACATTTTTGACGTCCGGCCAAACAATTGTTCTGAAAATAACCTTGAGCTGGTTTTGAGGCCGGGGGTGGTGAGGCCAGACCTGGCAGGACCCCATCCCTCCTCCAGGACCCCATCTCTCCTCCAGGACCCCCACATTCCCACAGGTTTTACGAGCTTACCACCACTTTTTGCCAGCTCTCTTGGGAGGTTTTAGCCTCCTCCTGCCAGGGCTTAGCTCGGATGCTTGAGCTTAACCCCTCTCCTCCCAACACGGGGGAAACAAACTGCTCTGGGTGAGGTACCACCCCGCTCAGTGGGGGGGGGTACCTGGGGGGCACCTCTGCCTCCCCCCTGACCCAAACCCACCCTTTC